>NW_027439599.1:0-32648 GCF_964188355.1 Buteo buteo
CCTCCCCCCCTAAATTTGGGGGTCCCCAAGTGGGTTGTGGGGTGCCCCCCCTGCTAAGGTGGGGGGGAAGAAGGGGGACCCCAAAACCTGGGGAGGGGCTGGACCCTCATGTGCCCCCCAACCCAAGTCGGGGGTCCCCAAAACCTGGGGGGGTCCCTGATACCCTGGGGGGTCCCCAAAATATGGGGGTTCCCCCCAAAGTATGGGGAGAACCCCAAAAGATGGGGACCCTAAATATCGGGGGGGTCCCCAAATTCTGGGGTGGTGTCCCCAGACCTTGGTGGGGTTCCCCAAAACTTGGGGGGAGTCCCCAGATCCCGGGGGGGTGTCCCCAAAATATGGGGTCCCCTAAATACAGAAGGGGGTCCCCAAATTCAGTGGGGGTCCCCAGACCCCAGGGGGGGTCCCCAAGCCCTGGGGGGGGGGGGCAGGGCAGGTCCTCAACCCTTCACCCCCCCTGCCCCCCTCCCATTTTTGGGGGTCATTCCCGGGGGGGTCCCCCCCATCCCTATGTACAGCGCGGCGAGGCCCCCCCAAGCTGGGGGGGGGCGCTTGTGCTTCAGGGGGGGGCCCCGCCGGGATGGGGGGACCCCCCGGGGGGGGAAGGGGGGCAGTTTTGGGGGGGGGGGGGGCCCCCGTGCCTCAGTTTCCCCGGGGGGCTGGTCCATTTACATCTATATTACAAGGAAAATGTGTCTCTTTTTTTTTTGGGGGGGGGTGGTGGTTTTTTGGCAACAAAAGTGTCGGCCGGGGGGGGTCCCCATTTTTTGGGGGGGGCCCCTCAGTTTGGTGGGGGGTGTCAGCTCCCCCCCCCCCTCACCCCGGCTTGCTGCTGCCAAGGACACAGGGGCCCCCCCAGATGGCTTTTGGTGGGGGCCCCCCCCCCGAAATGGGGCTGTTGGACCCCCAGCTCCGGCTGGGCCCCCCCCCAAAATCCCCCCACTCGGGGGGGGGGCCCCCCCATGTCCAGGGTGGGGGGCATGAGGAACCCCCCCACGCCACGTCCGGGGTTGGGGGGGGCACGAGGACCCTCGTGTCGACACGGGGGGGGCACGAAGGGCCCATGTCCAGCTGGGGGGGGGCAGTGAGGTGCCCTCGTGCGAGGCCGCGTCCTCGTGCAAGGCCGGGTCCTCGTGCAAAGCCGTGTCCACGTGCGAGGCCGGGTCCTCGTGCGAGGCTGGGGTGACGTGTGAGGGCGGGTCCTCGCGCGACGCCGGCTCCTCGTGCAAAGCTGGGTCTCCGGGTGAGGCCGGGCCCTCGTGCGAGGCTTGGTCTCCGGTTGAGGCTGGGCGCTCGTGCAAAGCCTGGTCCCCGTGCGAGGCTGGGTCCCCGTGCAAGGTGAGGACGACGTGCGAGGCTGGGTCCCCGTGTGAAGTGAGGCCCCCGTGCAAGACCGGTCCCCGGTGCGAAGCCAAGCCCTCGTGCGAGGCCGGGTCCTCGTGCGAAGCCAGATCCTTGCGCGAGTCTGGATCCTCGTGCGAGGCCGGGTCTTCGCTTGAGGCTGGATCCTCCCGCCAGGCCGGCTCCTCATGCGAGGCCGGCTCCCCCCGCGAGGCCGGCTCCTCGTGCGAGGCGGGATCCTCGTGCGAGGCCGGCCCCTCGTGCGAGGCCGACTCAGAGGCTGGTGACCAGCTGCATCTGCCCGTCGGGCTCGGCCCCCCCCGGCCCCTCGACCCCCCCGAAGGCCTCGGGGCTGTGGCGGCGGGCGGGGGGGGGCGCCCGGGGGGGCCCCCCCAGATAAGGGGGTGCGGGGGGGGGCACCTCGGGGCTGCTGTCGGGATAGGCCGAGTCCCGAGGCGGGGGGGGGGCGGGCGGGGGGGGGTGACGGGGGTCCCGGGGGGGGTCGGGGGGGGGTCCCAGCCCCCCTTGGGCTCGCGTCAACTCTTGGTAGAGGAGTCCCAGCTCGGGGGCGCCGGGGGGGGGCTCGGCGGGGGGCGGGGGGGGCGGAGGGGGGGCGGCGTGCGAGGAAGAGCCCCCCCCGTGCGAGGAAGAGCCCCCCCCGTGCAAGGAGGAGCCCCCCCCGTGCGAGGCGGCCGCCCGCAAATTGTTGTGCACCAGCTCGGAGATGATCATCTTCTCCAGGGCGGCGGGATCGGGGGGGCCGCGGCGGCTCTCGGGGGGGGCCCCCCCCGGCCCCCCCCGGCCCGGGCCCCCCCCGCCCTCGGGCCCCCCCCGCAGGCTGTAGCTGTTGTTGAAGTTGCCGTTGAGGGGAAGAGGCTCCGGTGGATCGCGGGGACCCCCCGGGGGGGGGCTCTGTGGGGAGGGGGGAGCATCAGCGGCATGAATTTGGGGGGGGGGTTTGGGGGGGGGCCGGGGAGGGTGGGGCGAGGGGGTACGAGGGGATCTGGTGGGGACAGGATGGGGGGGTCAGAAGAGTGGGGGGGGGCATAAGGGGACTTGGGGGGCACAGGGGGGGCGGGGGGGGCACGCAGTTGTGGGGTGTCAGCTGGTGGGGGGACAAGGGGCTGTTGAGGGTAGGGGCCAGAAGTGGACTGGGGGGCGGCATGAGGGAGTGGGGGACACAAGGGTTTGGGGGGCACAAGGGGACTCCGGGGGGGGCACGGGGGGGGGGCATGAGGGGACTGGGGGGGGCACAAGGGGGACACGGCGGGTGGGGGGACACACACACGGGGGGGGGCACTTACTGGTCTCGCGGAAGCTCCCTGGGGACAGAGACAGCAGTTAGGGAGGGACCCTGCCCCCCCAGCCCCCCCATCACCCCCCCAACCCCCCCCAGCCCCGCATCACTCCCCCATGGCCCCCCCCAAAGCCCCCCCAGCCCCTGAGGTGGGGGGATTCGGGGTGATTTGGAGGATGGGGGGGGTATTTGGGGTACCGGGGGGGCTCCTCTGCCGGAGAGATGAAGGTGGGGGAGCAGCTGGGGAGATGGGGGGGCTTGGGGGGGGTTTGGGGAGGTCAGTACCCCCAGATCTCCTTGGAGAGGTGAAGGTGGGGGGCACTTTGGGGTGCATGGGATATTTGGGGGCACCCCCCCCAATTGGGGAATTGAAAATGGAGAGGGGGGTCTATTGGGGGGGGGTCCAGGGGGTTTGTGGGGGTACAGGGGGAGTTTGGGGGGGCTGAGCCTCCTCATACCCACCTGGGGAGCTGAAATTGGGGGGTACATGGGGGGCACACATGGGGGTACAGGGCCAGGACACCCCGCCCCCCCCCAACCTACCTGGGCAGTTGAAAGAGGGGGTGTGGGGCTACGGGAGGGTCGTGGGGCTGCGGGGGGGGTCCTAGGGGGTTTGTGGGGATGTGGGGGGAGTTTGGGGGGGCTGGGCCCCCCCGTACCCACCTGGGGAGGTGAAGGCGGGGGGCGAGGCAGGGGCGAAGCCCACTGACTCGGCGATGAGGGTGTTGTAGGGGCTGGAGCCCCCCCGTGGCTGCAGCACCGGGTTGGGCAGCAAATGGTTCCCCATCGTCCCTGCGGGAAGTGGGGGGGGGTCAGCGCCCACCTGGATGGGGGGTCCTGGGAGGGTCCCAAGGGGTCCCTGGGGGTCCCAAGGGGGTCCTGGAGGGGTCTCAGGGGGTCTTGGAGGGGTCCCAGGGCATCCCAGGTGGGGTCCTAGGGGGTTCTGGGGGTCCCAGGGGGGGCCGGGGGGTCATGTGGGGAGGGTTCTGGGGGTCTTGCCTCAGGCTGAGGGTACCCAGAGGGATTCAAGGGGTGTCTCGTCTTGTTTGGGGGGACCCAGGGTCTCACCTGGGCTAAGGGTGGGGGTCCCAGGGGGTCTTGGAGGGGTTTAGGGGGTCCTGGGGGGGTCCCACCTCAGGCTGGGGGACCCCAGAGGGATCCAAGGGGTGTCTCGTCTTGGTTGGGGGGGTCTCAGGGTTTCACCTGGGTTAAGGGTGGGGGTCCCGGGAGGGCCTGGGGGTCTCACGTAGGTTGAAGGCAGGGGTGGGGGTCCCGGGGTTGCACCTTCATATGAGGGTGGGGGTCCCAGGGGGTCCTGAGAGGGGTCCCGGGGGTCCCACCTCAGTTAAGGGCACGGATGGGGGTCCTGGGGGGGTGTCTCACCTCGGTTGAGGGTGGGGGTGCTGTTCAGGTCCCCCGCCATGAAGCTGGACTCCGTCTGCTTCCGCACGGTGTCGTTCCACATCCTCCGGATCCGGCTCTGGGGACGGGGCGTGGCTGAAACCCCTGGGACCCCCACCCTGGGGACCCATCTCCCCCAGGGACCCCCCCACGCTGAGGTCCCCATCACCCCCAGGGTCCCATCACCTCCCGGGTACGCCGTTGTCCCTAAGCCCCATCACTATTGGGGACCCCCTTCCCGTCTTGGAGACCCTCACCCTGTCACCCCCCAGCCCCCACCCTGGGAACCCTACAGGCCACCCCCCTGTGGGTGGGGGACACCCAGCACCCTGGGACCCCCACCCTTAGGTGCCCCCCCCCCATCCCAAGGCCCCCCATGTCTGTCACCTGCACCCCAGGGCAGTGTCACCAATGAGGGGGGAGGGGGGGCAGGGTCTGGGGGTGCTGGGGGGGGGATCTGTGGGTGCCATAGGGGGGTGTAGGGGTGCCGGGGGGGGGGTCCCACCTGGGTACCAGTGTAGTAGCGGGTGTTGGTGCGGATGGCCGAGGTCTTGAGGGCGCCCAGGGTGGTCCCGGGGGGGCTGCGCAGGCAGCAGGACGTGTGCCGCAGGCATTTGCTCAGCTCCCGGTGCACCTGGTGGGGGGGCACGAGGGTGGTGAGGGGGGGCAGCACCCCAGGGACCCCCCCCACAGGGGACACCCCACCCTGGGAGCCCAACTTCTGGAGGACTGATCCCTCACCCCTGGGTCCCCCCACCCGCAGACCCCCCAGGGGTCACCCCCCCACCCAGAGCCCCCAGATCCCTGGGACACCCCCTGCCAGCACCACTCTTTCTCCTGAGACCCCCCCACCAGTGTACCCCCCACTCAGGTCCCTCCATATCCCTAAGACACCCCCCCATCCTGAGCCCCCTGCCCCACACCCCTCCACGCTGGGGTGCTCCCACATGCCCCCCCCCCGGTGTCCCCCCAGGGTACTCCCCCCACCCCTGGGTGCCCCCCACCCACCTTTTTCCAGAGAACTCAGAGGAAGAGGAAGACAAAGGTGCCCCACGCTGACCCCCTGCCCCAGGCCGCCACCCCTGGGTGCCCCTCAGTGTGCCCCCCACTCTTGGGTGCCCCCCCCTCACCTTTTTCTGGAGGGCGCAGTGGAAGACGAAGATGAAGGTGCCCTGCAGGGCGTTGCAGGCGGTGAAAAGTGAGGCCGTCAGCACTGACTCCCGGGTGACGAAGAGGAGGCCGAAGGCCCAGGTCAGCCCCAGCAGCAGCAGCAGCGCGATGGCCCCCAGCGCCCACGACCTGGGGGGGGGACAGACAGACACGGGACACCAGGGGGGTCAGGGTGGGGGGCAGAGACCCCCAGCACCCATGAACTGGGGGACGAAGTTGAGCAGGTACCCCCAGCACCCATGATCTGGGGGGCACAGGGGTGTCAGGGATCCCCAGCATTTATAGTTTGGGGAGCACAGGGGCGTTAAGGGGGCACAAGGAGCCCCAGCACCCATGACTTGGGGGGTACAGGGTTTGGGGTGTGGGCACAGGGACCCCCAGCACCCCCAGCCTGGGGGGGCCACAGGGTTTGGGGGACGTGGGGGGGTCTTGTCTGTGTTTGTCCCACAGGGAGTCCCAATTTTGGGGCATCTCTTCCCACTCTGGGGTACAGTTTTGCACTGCTGGTGTGGGTTTTGGGACATCTGCCCCTGTTTTGGGGCCTCGTGGAAGGGGGTCCCAATTTCAGGGACCCTTCCTCACTTGGGGGGTTGGGTCCTAGAGTCTCTTTTTGGGGGGTTCCCCCATTTTGGGCCCTCACTTGATGCTGTCGAGGCGGCTGGAGTCGGGCTTGAGGGCAGCGGAGCTGCGCACCATCTTGTGCAACGTCACCAGCAGGAACACCAGCGTCACCTGCGGGGACAGCCCTCAGTGCCCCACGGCAGCACCCCCAGCCCCGCGACAAGACCCCCAGGCCCCCCCCCCAGCATCCTCCATGGGGTACCCTGGGCCTCACAGCACCCACCACCCCATGGGGGGACCCGCAGCACGTCCTGCGGAACCCATGGCGGGAGTCACAGCACCTGCTGCCCCATGGTGGGGGACCCCAGCACCCACTGCCCCACGGCAGGACCCCCCCACACCCCCCACCCATCGGTGGGACCCCCCAGCCCCCCTGGGCCCCCCCTGACCAGGATGACGAAGGCCACGGGGCCGATGAAGCTCCAGATGAAGTAGTTGTCCACACGTAGCCAGCACCTGGGGGTGGGCGGGGAGTCAGGGAGCCACGCCCCTCCCTGGGAGAGAGGCCACGCCCCCAGAGCCCAGCTACCATTCTCAGGGCTTAGATTAGACCACACCTCCTGGTCCGGGCCCCGCCCCCAAAGGCCGGGCCCCGCCCCCACAGACCAGGCTCCGCCCATGCACCGCAGGCCTTGCCCTAAGGGCTGAGGTCCTGCCCCCAGGGCTCAGACTCCGCCCCCAGAGGCCAGGCCCCACCCCCAAGGCTGAGGTTCCACCCCAGGGACCAAGCCCCACCTCCAGGGGGCAGCCCCCGCCCCCAATATCCCAAGCCCCGCCCCTCACCATTCTCAAGAGCAGCAGCCACAACCGCAAGTGGTGAAAGCCCCGCCCCTATGGCTCAGACTCCACCCCCAGGGCTCCAGCCCCAGCCCCCATTGGTCAGTGCCCACATCAACACCCACGGCCGCCATGACAGTGGGGAAAGCCCCGCCCCTATGTCCCAGGCCCCGCCCCCAGCCTCCCCTTTCACACCTGGTCAGTGCCCACAGCAGCCATGGCCACCACGACAGTGGGGAGAGCCCCGCCCCTACGGCCCAGGCTCCACCCCCAAGACTCAGGCCCCACCCCCAGCACTCAGACCCCACCCTCAAGGCTCCCATTCACACCGCTCAGGGCCTGCCTCCGAGGCTCAAGCCCCGCCCCCAGCCCCGCCCCCTCCCCACTCACGCCTGGTCGGTGCCGTAGCTGCGGTGGTCGACGGCGGCGGCCACGGCCACCACGACGGCGGGGAAGCAGTAGCCGCCGGCGTAGTAGTACTTGCGTCGGGAGAGATCGCTCTCAAAGACCTCGAGGAGCAGCAGGTAGAGATGGACGCCCTCCAGGCACAGCCAGGAGAAGGACGCCAGGAAGAAGTAGTGCAGCAGTCCCGCAAAGATGGGGCAGGCCACCTGCGGGGTGGGGGGGACACGGTGGTGGGGATGGGGGGGGGACACGAGGGTCAGCGAGGGGACCCCGTGACGATGGGGGAGGACACCTGCGGGGACTGAGGTCCTTGGGGTGCTGTGGAGGTCCCTGGGGTGCGCTGGAGGGTCCCAGGGCTGCCATGGGGGGGGCCCAGGGGATGCAGGGGGTTCCTGGGGGTTGCAGGAGGCCCCAGGGATGCTTGGGGGGGGGTGCAGGGGGTCCCAGCGGTTCCTGGGGTCCCGTGGGGGTTGCAGGAGGCCCTGGGGTGCTGTGGGGTGCTATGGGACATGGCAGGGGTCCCACAGGTTTTCCCGTGAGGGTCTCGGGAGCCCCCAGACCTGGTACTGGGTCTTATCGATGCCGACGAGGAAGACCAGCTCGGCGAGGAAGAGGCTGATGCAGAGGTTCTTGTGGATGGTGGTGCGGTCGGAGGGCAGCCCCCGCAGGCAGCAGAAGGCTGAGATGCAGACGCCCAGACAGACCAGGGCCACCACAATGCCCACCCAGGAAATCACCGACAACAGCACCTCGTTCAACCGACCCTGGTACTATAAAAAAAAAGGGGGTGTAACCATCCGTCGCCCCCCCCGAAGCGTCCCCAAACTTGTCAGGCGTGCCCCCCCCGGCCCTCGCCAAGCTCACGCTCTCGCGGTGGGCCATGAGGACGGCGAAGTTGGTGAGGTGGCTGCAGGCGCAGGAGGTGTGGGTGGCGTTGGTGTCGAGCAGGCGGCAGCCCTGTGTCGACCAGTGCCCCGTCATCGACCGCTCCGAGTAATTCCAGAAGGAGCAGTTGGCGTTGAAATGGTTCTTCGCCTGGTGGGAAAGAGGGGAGGGGGGGTGTTGGGGGGTGTGTCTGGGGCTTGGGGGGGCTGTCCCTGGGGTTGGGAGGGGGACCGGGGGAGATCCCAGAGGGTTGGGTGAGGGTTTCAGGGATCACAGGGGGTCGCAGCGGGGTCCCTGGGGCTACATGGGGTTTTCCAAGGAGAGGGTGAGGGTCTCAGGTGGGTCCCAGGGCTGGGTGAGGGTCCCAAGGACCGGGTAAGGGTCCCAGGTGGGTGCCCGGGACTGGGTGAGGGTCCCAAGGACAGGGTGAGGGTCCCAGGTGGGTGCCCGGGGCTGGGTGAGGGTCCCAAGGACAGGGTGAGGGTCCCAGGTGGGTCCCCAGGGCTGGGTGAGGGTCCCAAGGGTGTGCTCAAAGCTGGGTGGGGGTCTTAAAGGGTAAAGGGCGCCCCCAGGGGCGAACTGGGCCTGTGTGGGGGTCCTGGAGTGTTCCCGAGGCTGGGTGGGGGTCCCAGGGAAAGGGTGGGAGCCCCAGAAAGGTCCCCTGGCCTAGGTGGGGGGTCCCTGGAGCTGGGTAGGGGCCCCAGAGTGTCCCAGGGGCTGGGTGGAGGTCCCAGGGGGCTGGGTGGGGGTCCCACCTCAAGGTGGGGCAGGGTGAAGACAACGGGGTCCATGAGGAAGACACGGCTGGACTCCTTGTTGATGGAGGCGGCGATGACCTGGGAGTTGACGACGAGGGGGGGAGCGCGGGCCCCCACCTCTCCCCCCAGCCGCACCGTCGCGTTCTCCGTCGAGAGGAACAGCCCCAGGTTGTTGTAGAGGATGAAGACCACCTTCACCACCCCTGGGGGAGCCGCCTGTCAGACCCCTGCCCCGCCGACAGCCCCCTGAATCTCCCCCCGGACCTCCGAAATCCCCCCCCAAGACCTCCAATCTCCCTGGGACCCCAGGGAGACCCCCAAAGCCCTTCTGACATCCCCCAAATCCTCCCCAAATATACCCAAGATCTCCCCAGAGCTTCTTGTGACCCCCTAAATCTCCCCAAGACTGCCCCCCCGAATACTCCAAATCCCCCCCAGCCCCCCTCAGACCCCTCCCAGAGCCCTCTGATCTCCCTGGGACCCCACAGAGCATCCCCAAACCCTTCTGACCTCCCCCAAATCCTCCCAAAATATCCCCAGACCCTCTTGAGATCCCTGAGGTCTTCTGGGACCCCCAAAGACCCTCCCCAAAACACTCCAGGTCCTCCCCAGCCTCTTCTGGGACCCTCCAGATCCTCTCAAATTTCCCCTGATTCACCTGAGCACCCCCAGGACCCCCAAATCTCCTCAATGATCCCCAAGACCCCACCCAAATCATCACAGACCTCCCCTGGAGCCTCCCAAAATCTCCCCAACCCCTCTCGAGACCCCTGAACCCTGCACTCCCCCTCCCCAGACTTCCACTGACACTCCCAAAGTTCCCCCAATCCCCCCAATACCTTCAAGACCCCCGTCAGTCCCCCCCTGGCCCCCTGAGACCCTCCCCAGGACCCTCAAGACCCCACCAGGTGCCCCCCTGGACACCCCCCAGCCCCTCACCGTTGCGGCTGTTCTGTTTGAGGGTGTTGGCCGAGAGCTGGATGAAACTTTCGCCCCCAAATTCCTGGGGGAAAACCAGCTCCTGGACCTGCCCCTCCGTGTTCAGCACCGTCACCTCCAGCACTGGGGGAGAGCATACACGTGTCATCGCACACGCGTGTCCTCGCACACATATGGGGCTCTCTCGAGGACCCAGCTGCCCCTTGAGGACCCAGATGTGTGGGGGGGGTCTCCCCCACCCTGCAGGGGATGCCGGGGGAGAGGACAGGGGCTTGGGGAAGGACCCTGGGGACCCAGGTGCCCCTTGAGGACCCAAGTATGTGGGTGGGGGTCTCCCCCACCCTGCCAGGGACCCTGGGGAGGGGACAAGGATGCCCGCCCAGGGGTCTCACCCAGGTTCTGGCGGGCGGCGAGGAAGCGGGCGGGCTCCTTGACGTTGTCGGCCAGGAGGAAGGCGCCCTCCTCCAGCACGTCCAGCAGCATGGTGGCCGTGTGCGCCTGCTCCGACCCGTTCATGTCCCGCCAGGACTCCAGCGCCTCCGGCCGCAGCAGGTTGTCCACTGCCTCCACCACCGCCTGGAGGGGAGGGGCAAGGGTTAGCCATGCCCACTCCTTGCCCCACCCTGAAACAAGCCCCACCCGCTGACACAGGCCCCGCCCGCTGCCCCCACCATTCCCAGCTGCAAGGAAATGCTGCGCCATGCTCACCCACAGGCCCCGCCCCTGGACACACCCACCCAGAGTCCGCCCAGCTTCCCCAAGCCCCGCCCATCACAGACCCCACCCATGAGCCCCACCCTGACACCCACCCATCCAGGCCCCGCCCATATTCCACAGGCCCCACCACTGCCTATTACAGGCCATGCCCATACAGAGACCCCGCCCCTGGGCACACCCACCCCATACCTGTCTACTACAGGCCCCACCCCTGGGCACACCCAGGCCCCACCCATCTCCCTCCACCAGCAAAGCCCCTGCCTATCGCAGGCCCTGCCCCCCCGGCCACACCCCCACCCTCCCAGACCCCACCCACCAGCTTCCCCACACCTACCACAGGGCAGGCCCCGCCCCTGTCACAACCACACCCCGCCCACCGATAGGCCCCGCCCACTCTCCCCACCCTGCTCACCTTGATGTAATCCTTACAGGTGCGCTCCCGCTTGTGCATCTTTGGGGGGGGAAATGGTGGCATCAAGGTGGGGACCCCCATGTATGGGGCTGCGGGACCCCAGCATTTGGGGAGGGAACCCCCACATATGGGGCAGGAGAACCCCCATATCTGCCGCTGGAGAACCCCAATGTCTGGGGCAGGAGGACCCCAATATTTGGGGCAGGAGGACCCCAACACTTAGGGCAAGAGAACCCCAACATTTGGGGCAGGAGGACACCAACTTTTGGGGCAGGAGAACCCCCATATTCAGGGCAGATCCCCAACACTTGGCGCAGGAGAACCCCAACATTTGGAGCAATCGCACCCCGACTTCTGGACAGGGGAGAACCTCAGGATGTGAGTACGGGAAGACCCCAGGTTTTGTGGCCGGGGGTTCCCCCATCTTTGGGGTCAGGAATACCCCATCATCTTCCAAGCTGGGCATACCCCAACTTTGGGACAGGGTGTACCCCCATGTAAGGTATTTTTTTGAGGTTCCCCCACACACACACACCTTGTTGTAGTTCTTGCCGGCGGACTCGCGCTCGACGGGGCGCAGGGCCTGCAGTTGGGCGTCCAGGATGTCCAGCAACTGCTCCAGCAGCCGCACTGCCGAGCTGACGTCCCCGGCGTAGACGGGGCCCCGCGTGTGCCGCGCCAGCTCACTGGCAATGTTGGCCGCGTTCTCCCCGCTTTTGATCTGGGGGGGGGGGAAACAACACACACAGATGGGTACACCGATATCCCCCCCGGGGGTCCAAGGGGTGGGAGGGGATCTTGGGGTAACCCCCTGGGTGGGGATCACCTGCCCCGGTGGGTCCCTGTGGGAGGGGGACATTGTGATGGTTCTCTGGGGAAGGGTGTTGGGGGGGGCACAGGGGATTTTGGGGGGGGTCTGGATGGGTGGGGGTGTTGGGGGCTGTGGGTGGGGGTCTCAAGGATGGGGTAACCCCCTGGGTGAGGATGACCCACCTTGGTGTGTCCCTGTGGGAGGGGCACATCACGATGGTTCTCTAGGGAGGGGTGTTTGGGGGAGTATGGGGGGGTTTGAGGGGGCACAGGGAATTTGGGGGGGGGTCTGGCTAAGGGGGGTGTTGGGGGCCGTGTGGGGGGGTCCCTAGGGGTCCCAGGGGTGGGGGGATCTTGGGGTAACCCCTTGGGTGAGGATCACCTGCCCCAGTGGGTCCCTGTGGGAGGGGGATGTCATGATGGTTCTCTGTGGAGGGGTATGGGGGGGGCACAGGGGGTTTTGGGGGGGGCATGGGGGATTTTGGGGGAGGGTCTGGCTAGGTGGGGGTGTTGGGGGCTGTGGGTGGGGATCCCAGGGGTGGTGGGGGTCCCTGGGGGGGGGTCACTGGGGCAGTGAGGGCCCTGAGGTGGGTCCTCATTTTAAGGGGAGAGACCCTGTTTTGGGGGCAGTCCCCATTTGGGGGTGTCCCCAGTTTTGGAGGGTCCCCTTTGTGGCAGGTGTCCTCATTTTGGCGAGAGTCCCCATTTGGGGGGGTTCCTTGTTTTGGGGAGGAGTCCCCATTTGTAGGGGATTCCTGTTTTGGGGGGGTCTCCATTAGGGGGTTCCCTGTTTTAGGGAGAGTCCCCATTTAGGGGGAGACCCCATTTTGGCAGGGAGGCCTGTTTTGGGGGACGGTCCCCATTTCGGGAGAAAAGTGCCCATTTTGAGAAGGTCCCCATTTTGGGAGGGGGGGGTGTCCCATTTTGGGGGAGCATCCCCATTGGGGGGTGATCCCCATTTTGGAGGACTGTCTTTATTTTGGGGGGGGCTCCCTGTTTTGGGACAACGCCCCCAGGTACCTTCTGGGCCACCTGGTTGACCCAGGGGCTGGTGCAGTTGCTGAGGTCGGGCCCCCGCGGGTTCCAGACCCCCAGGCCCAGCAGGCACTGGAAGGAGGCGATCCCTGGGGGGAGGGGGGGGGCATGGGGGGGGCAGGTGTCAAGGACAACCCCAATCCCCTGGCACCCCATTGCCCCCCCCCCCCCATCCTGCAGCCCCCAGCCCTGCCACGGGCCTCCTGGGGGGGGGGGGGGGCAAGCCACCCCATCGCATAACCAGCCCCCCAGAGCCCCCAAAACCCCCGGTCCCCTACAGTGCACCCCCAAACCCCATGACCCCCTCACATCCCCTACAGCCCCTGGTTCCATAGCCCCCCCCAGCCCCCAGCTCCATGGCCCCCCACATCCCACACATCCCTGACCCCCCAGACCCCCCCCCCCCAGGATCCCCCCTGGCCCCCATAGCCCCCCAAGACACCCCTCAGCTCCCCCATAATCCCCCCATCCCTCCAGGACCCCCCCCAGCCCCTTTAGCCTCCCAGGACTGCACCCCCCGGCCCCGCTGGACCCCCAGAGCCCTCCAAGATCTGCCCCCCCCACCCCCCTCAGAACCCCCCTGACCCCCCAGGACACCCTAAGCCTTGGTCTCCCAGTACCCCCAGTACCCCCATAGCCCCCCAGACCCCTGTTCCCCCATAACTCCCCCTAACCCCTGTTGCCCCAGTACTCCCCTGGCCCCCCATAACCCCCCTGGCCCTCAGGACTCCCCCAAAACCTCATAGCCCCCCCCAAACCACCCCAAACCCCCATAGCCCCCCAGAACACCCCCTTGACCCCTGTTCCCCCAAGTACCCCTCTGGCTCCCTGTAACTGCCCTGGCCCCCAGAAACCCCCCCCGACCCCTGTTACCCCAGTACCCCCATGGCCCCCCCAGCCCCCCAGAACTGCCCCCCCATACCGCGGGTGCCCTTGGGGCAGGGTCTCTCCACCACCACCCCTTGCTGCGCCGCTGGCCACTGCACCCTCCGCACCTCCCGCGCCTCACACAGCCTCGCCGGCCCCCCCCCGGGGCCCCCCCCGGGCCCCCCCCCGGCCCCCCCAGGCGGGCGGCGGGAGGTGGCGGGGGGTGGCGGTGGGACCCCCACCCCGTTATTGGGTGGTCCCGGGGAGCCGGGGGGTCCCCCGGGCGTAGCAGCACTGTGGGCTGGGCCGGGGCCAGGGGGGGGCCCGGGGGGGGGTCCCGGGCGGGGGGTGAGGGGTCCCCGTCTTGCCGTGGGGGTGGGCCCAGGTGCTGCCGAGCTCCGAGCTGCCGTGGGTCGCGCTGGAGCTGCGCTCGGGGCCGCTGTCGTCACCGGACCTGGGGGCGGGGGGATGAGAAGATGGGGGGGGGGTCAGGGTGTGGTGGAGCCCCCCTGAACCCTCCTACAGGGAACCTGGGCATTGGGGTGCCCCCCATCAGCCCCAGTCCCCCAACCTCAGGGGGAAGGAAATCCAGGTATGTGGGGCACCCCTAAAGTGAACCTGGACCCCCAGGGCTCCCCCCAAGCACATGGCGCTGCACCCCCAGCAAACCCAGACCCTCAGGGCTCCCTCCCAGTGACTGGGGCACCCCCAAAGTAAACTGGGACCCCCAGGGCTTCCCCCAGGCATTGGGGCTACACCCCAAAGTAAATCGGGACCCCCAGGGCTGCCCACATGTGTCTGGGGAACCCCCAAACTAAACTGGGTCCCCCAGGGCTGCCCACATGTGTCTGGGGTACCCCTAAAGTAAACCAGGACCCCCAGAACTGCCCACAGGTGTCTGGAGCACCCCCCAAAGTAAACCCAGACCCCCAGGCCTCCCCCCAGGCATTGGAGGTCCCCCTTGAATGAACCCAGACCCCCAAAACCCCTCCCAGGCATTGGAGCTACACCCCAAAGTAAATCGGGACCCCCAGGGCTGCCCACATGTGTCTGGGGAACCCCCAAACTAAACTGGGTCCCCCAGGGCTGCCCACATGTGTCTGGGGCACCCCTAAAGTAAACCGGGACCCCCAGAACTGCCCACAGGTGTCTGGAGCACCCCCCAAAGTAAACCCAGACCCCCAGGCCTCCCCCCGGGCATTGGAGGTCCCCCTTGAATGAACCCAGACCCCCAAAACCCCTCCCAGGCATTGGGGCTGCACCCCAAGGTACCTGGGGCTCCCCCAGGGCTGCCTGCAGGTGTCTGGGGCACCCCCAAATTAAACCCAGACCCCCAGGGCTTGCCCTAAGCACCTGGGGATCCCCCCAGGCATTGCAGCTGCACTCCAAAGTAAACTGGGACCCCCAGGGCTCCCCCCAGGCATTGGGGTTCCCCCTTGAATGAACCCAGACCCTCAAAACTCTTCCCAGGCATTGGGGCTCCAACCTAAAGTAAACCCGGACCCCCAGGGCTCCTCCCAAGCCCCCAGGGCTTCCCCAGAAGAAATCCAGCCCCCCAGGCCTCCCCCCAAGCTGCCCATCTCTCCCTCCCACCACCACCCCCTGCCCCCATTTTCCCGCCCCCCTCACCGGCCCCCGGATCCGGCGGTCCGAACTCCAAGCCGTATCGCACCACGAAGTAATTATTCCAGACGTAAAGCTGATTATCGCGAGGGTTGTAATCGACGGACGAGACGTACTGGTAGGGGTTGGGGAAGGCCATCTCCACTGCCTCCCCCCGGTTGGCACGGGTGTTGAAGGCATAAGCCACCCGATTGCCGGCGGCTTCGCTGTCATCGTCCACGTAGACGCTACGGATGACGTAGAGGACGCCGCAAGCCATGAACGCGTTGGAAGCCGCTCGTTTGTCGTAGCCGGTCTCCCATGTCCCCTCGAAGCGGAGGGTGTAGGGGTTGAGTTGGCTGACCACCAACCGGCCGCCATTTCCCTCCGTGGCGTAGATAACCCACAGCCCGTCTTCATCCACCGCCAAATCGATGTCGGTTTTACCGCCCCAGCGATACGGCGAGGTGTCGTGGTAGTTGGCAGCGCCCACCACGGTTTCGCCGCTTTTGATCCGGGTGCGGAGATCGTATTTAACGATGTTACGGGTTCGTTCTTTGTTGTAAAAGACGGCGCCGTCGTAAACGACGAAGCCGGTGCCGTCGACGCGGTTGGGGAGGCGGTAGGTGGTGGTGTGGCGGGCGCCCACGTAGTCATCCCAGGAGGCATATTCGGTGAGGGTGTCGGTGCGGTACGGCACCCACGGCATGACGTAGAGGCGGTCGCCGGCTTGGAGGGGATCGCGGCACCAGGCGCCGGCTTGGTGTTGGGATTCGTGGCTGGAGGTGGGGGAACCGATGCGCTGCAGGGTGCCCGGGCAGACGAAGACTGTGGGGCGAGGTGGGGGGGGGGCAGACACGGGGACAGACAGAGGGACAGAGGGAAGGATGGGGGGACATGGGGACAGAGGGGGGACACGGGGATGGACACAAGGACAGACACAGGGATGGGTACAGGGGCACACAGATGGATACAGGGAAGAGGAACCAGAGTGGGGACAGGCAAAGGGACAGAAAGAGGGGCACAGGGACAGACATGGGGACACAGGGACAGAGGGGGGACACGGGGATGGACACAAGGACAGACACAGGGACGGGTACAGGGACACAGAGACAGACAGAGGGACAAGCACAGGGACAGACATGGGGACAGAGAAAGGGACAGGGGACAGATATGAGGACATGGGGATGGGCACAGAGACAGACATGGGGACACAGGGATGGACAGAGGGTCAGGCACCGGGGACAGGGACAGACATAATGACAGACATGGGGACAAAGGGATGGATACAGGGGACAGCGGCAGACAGAGAGACACAGGGACAGACATGGGGACAGAGGGACGCAGGGACAGGCACAGAGACACAGCAGTGAACACAGGGACGTGGGGATGACATGGGGACAGACAGAGGGACAGAGAGCAGGTGGGGACAGCCATGGGGACAGAGGGGGGATGACAGGGGGACAGACGGACACAGGGCCAGCCGTGGGGATGGGGGGGACACAACAGAGGGACAGATGGACAGGGCCAGCCATGGGGTCAAGGGGGAGGACAGACAGACACAGGGCCAGCCGTGGGGACAGGGAGGGGACGGGGGGGGGGACAGCAAGAAGCAGGAGAGAAAAGAGAAGCGGTTCATCAGCGGCCGGGGGGGCCCCACCAGGGGGAGGGGGGGATGGACATTGGGGGGACCCCAACCCCGGGGGGGGACATTGGGGACCCCAGGGGGGGAAGGAGACACGGGGGGGAGGGTCCCTTGTCCGGGGAGGGGACAGAGGGAAGGAGACAAAATGGAGGGGGGGGGCAGGGGTGACGGGGGGGACACACACCTCGTCTGTCCCCCCCCCCACCGTGGGGACAAGGGGGGGCCATGCCCCCCAGCAAACCCAGGCGTCCAGGCCCCCCCTTTTGGGGAGGGGCAGCACCTTGGGGGGGGGCAGCTCTCCCTGGGGGGGGCCCTAAAACAGGGGAGCCTTAAATTGGGGGGACCCTAAATTGGGGGGGCTCTTCCCACCCTCCCCCCCGGGCCCACAGCCAGGGTTGATTGAGCGCGACGGAGACATGGGGGGGGGGAAGACGGGGGGACCCCCCCGGTGTGGGGAAGGGGTATGGGGGGACCCCCCCGGTTTGGGGGTGCGGTGGGGGGGGGGTCGGGGGGGGGAGCGCGTGGTCCCGCTGTCCGGCGCCGGCTGCAGAGAGGCTGGGGGAGAGAAACGGGGGGGTTAGCGCTGCGGGGAGAGAAAGGGGGGGACACGGCGGGGGGGGGACACGGGGGGGGAACAACACACGGGTGGGGGGGTGAACCTCCCCCAGGGCAGAGACCCCCCCCCATTTTCCCCCCCTCCCCTACAGCAGGGGTCTCTGCGCCGGGGGGTGGGGTGGGGGGGGATGGGGGGACGTGGTGGCCCCCCCCCGTGGTGGCCAGGCCAGGCTGGGGACCCCACTGTGGGGGGGCGTGATGTCACTCCAGGTGTTGTCCCCCCCCGACCCCCCCTTCGGGGACCCAGGTGTCTGGGTCCCCTATTCTGACACCCCCCCCCCCCCAAAGGCACCCAGGCATCTGCCCCCCCCCCAAGCTCGAGGGTGCTCCAGCCTGACCTGACCCCCCCCGCCTGGGGCATATGTACACACGCGTGTGCAAGGGGAGACCCCATGTGTCACGCACGTATGGGCCAACGACACCGCCTGCACACACGCGTGTGGAGGGGCTGCAGCGAGCACACGCGTGTGCGGGGGGGCTATGGGTGCGCACACGTGTGCAGGGGCTGTGGGTGCACAGACGGGTGCGTGCTCGCACGTGTGGGTGCGTGCGCACGTGGCCGTGTGCTTGCACACGGGTGTGTGAGCTGGAGGCACGCACAGGCGTGTGCACGTGGCTGCACATGGCCATGCACGTGTGAGCTTGTGCGCATGCGTGTTCCTGTCTGCACACGCTGAGTTCAAGGGGTGCACACACGTGTGAGTGCGTGTTTACACGCCCATGCGTTTGCACGCACGTGCATGAGGTTGAGGTGTGCACACGCATGTTCATGCAGCCATGCGCGTGCACATGTGTTAAGCCTGCGGCACACCCACGTGTCTAGGTGCACATTCACCTGGTCGTGCATTTGCACACAAGTTGCATGTGCACACGTGTGTTCACGTGACCGTGCATTTGCACATACATGTGAGCGTGCACACGTGTGGACGTGAGTTCGTGCGGTGCCCACATGCTCACATGTGTGCAAGAGCCCACACATCCATGTACTCCCGTGTGCACATGCGTTGCCAGTGCACATGCACACTCACATGTGAGTGTTGGTGGGGATTCACCTCCCACGTGCGTGCCCTTGCACGGGTGTGTGTGCACTCATGTGTGTGCTGCTGTATGCATGTGGCTTGCACATGCGTGTGCCTCCACCTCCCCACGTGCTCACCCATGTGTCCCATCGCACACACGTGTGCATGGCAACGCAGGTGCCCACCACGGCACAGTGGGGCTGGGGGTGCACGAGGGTCACGTGTGCATGAGGGCTGTCCACGGGACCCCACGTGCGCATGGCGGCCGTGCATGAGGGCCGTGTACACACAAGGCCCACGCAGGCCACGGCAGCACAAGGACTGTGCATGCACGAGACCCATGTGTGCACAAAGTCCCACACGCACACAAGAGCACACTTAGATGTGCACGAGGGCCGTGAACGCACAAGGACCCATATGCGCACGAGGACCTACATGTGCACGAGGACCTGTGTGTATGCGAGGACTTGTGTGCACAAGGACCCCCCCGCACACAAAGGCTGTGAGCGCACAAGGATCCAGGTGTGCACGTGGGCCATGAAGGCATGAGGACCCACATGCACATGAGGGTCGTGAATACACAACGGCCCACACGCACACGAAGACCCAGGTGTGCACGAGAGCCGTCAATGCATGATGACCAACCTGTACATGAGAAACAACACGTGCACGAGGGCTGTGCATATACCAGGACCCACCTGTGCACGAGGCACTGCAAGTGCACCAAGACCCACATGTACACGAGGACTCATGTGTGCACAAGGATCCACCCGTGCACAAGGAACTGTGTGTGCACGAGGACTCGTGACCATGAGGACCCAGGCGTGCACGAGGGCTGTGAACACACGAGGACCCAGGTGTGCACGAGGACCTGTGTGCGCACGAGGACTGTGAACGCACAAGGACCCGTGAATGCACAAGGACCCGTGTGTGCGCACAAGAACCCTCGTGTGTGCACAAGGACCCACGCGTGCACGAGGTCCCGTGAATGCACAAGGACCCACGTGTGTGCACAAGGACCCTCGTCCGCGCACGAGGACCCGCATGTGCACGAGGGCCGTGAATGCACGAGCCCCCCCCCTCCCCGTGCACCCCCTTTCTTTGCCCCCGGGGGTGGGGGGGGCGGGGGGGAGAGGGGCGGGGGGTCCCCGCGGGGGGGGGGGGGGGGGGGGGGCCGGGGGTGGGGGGTAGGGGAGGGGAGACTCACAGGCTCGGGGGGGCCCCGCGGTCCGGGGGGGCGAGGCGGGAGGACCGCGGCCCTGCGGGAGGAGGAGGAGGAGAGAGAGACGTTAGGGGCCCCCCCGCCCCCCGGCCGCGGCCCCGCTCCTGGGGCACCTGTGGGAAGAAGCCGCCGGCCCCGGCCCCCCCCCCCCCGCCGCCCCCCCCACCCCCCGCCCCCCCCCGGCCCCCCACCCCCGCACAGAGAAAGAGAGAGAGACATGGGGGGGGGGCTTCAACCCTGGCTGCGCCGCCGCTGCCCCCCAAGTGCCCTGGCTGCCCCCCCAACTGTCCTGACTGCCCCCAACTACCCCTCCGCTGCCTTAACTGCCCCCCCCTAACTGCCCCCCCGCTGCCTTAACTGCCCCCAACTGCCCTGATTGCTCCCCAACTGCCCCCCAACTGCCCCCCCACTGCCTTAACTGCCCCCAACTGCCCTGACTACCCCCCAATTACCCTAACTGCTTTAACTGCCCCCCAACTGCCCTAACTGCCCCCAAGTGTCCCCCCCAACTACCCCCAGCCACCTAACTGCCCCCCAGCTTCCCTAACTGCCCCCCAACTGCCCTTCCAAATACTCCCTGCCCCCCAAGTACCCCTGACTGCTCCCCCCTCCCCCCCAGGTATCCTGACTACCCCCAAAATGTCCTGGCTGTCCCCCAGCTGCCACTGCTGCCCCCCAAGTGCCCCCCCCAAACAGCCCCAGGCCCCCCCCCGGCCCGAGCTGCCCCAGCCCCCCCAAATTGCCCCAGGGCCCCCCCCGAGCTGCCCCGGCCTGTCCTGCCCCTGGGCTCGGCCAGGGGAATGGGTGGGTTTTTGGTTTGGTTTTTTTTTTGGGGGGGGGGGTGTGTGGATTTTGGGGTGCCTCTGCAGCATCTAGGGGTCTCCACGGCTGGCAGGGGGGAGGGTGGAGGGACAAGGGGAGGTCGCGGGGCTACTGGGTGCCCCCCGGGGCCGCCCCGTCCCCCCTCCCACCAGCCCACTCCCCCCCTCCGTACTTACGGCGTCGCCCCGGGGGGGGCCCCCCCGGCCCCGGGGGGGGGGGCGGGAAGGGGGGGAAGGAGGGGATGGGGGGGAGGGAGGATGTGTCACCCCGGCCTGGCCCCCCCACCCCCCCCAGGCTCTGGGGACACTTTGGGGGTCTCCATGGGTCCTTCAAGGGGACTTGGGGAGTCCCTGGGAGGGGTTGAGGGCACCTTAGGGGGTCCCTGGGGACACTTTGGGGTGTCCTGGTGGGTCTGGGGGTGACCCAAGGGGTCCTAGGGTCCCTCGAGGGGACACTGGGGTCCCCAAAGAGGGTGCCGGCGGGGGCCCCAGAAGGGTTTGGGGGTCTCCAAAGAGAAACTGGGGGGACCCCAGGGTCCCTCAAGGCGACATGGGGAGCCCCAAGGGTGCTGGGGGGTGTCCCAGAAGGTTCTGGGGGCACCCTGAGGGGACCCTGGGGGGGTCTGGGAGGTCCCAGGGCACCCTGGGGTCCATCGAGGGAACCAGGAGGGTCCTGGGGGCCCCTCAGGGGGGTCCCAGAGGGTCCTGGGGACCCCCAAGGGGACACTGGGGGGGCCCAGAGGGATCCAGGGGGCCCTGGGGGACAACATTTATAACTAATTAAGGGGGGGGGGCAATTAACCCCCTCCTGCCCCTGTGCTAACAGGGACCCCCAGCCCAGGGAGAGGGGGAGCGAGGTGGGGGGGGGAGCGAGGGGGGGGGGGTGAGGCTGGGGGCGCGGAACAGGACACAAGGTGGGATTTGGGGGTTCAGGGCAGGATCGGGGGGAACTGGGGGAGGGGGTCAGGTTTGGGGCAAAACTGGGGGAAATTGGGGGTTCTGTGATGTTGGGGTGTGGGGGATTAGGGTGTAGGGGGATGTGGAGGGATTTGAGGGTTCAGGGGGGGATTGGGGGGGTTCAGGGGGGATTTGAGGGTGTCTGGAATGGGTGTCAGGATCGGGGAAGTGGTTTTGGGGGGGCTGGAGGAATTTGGAGGGGTCAGATGGGAGGGTGGGGGGCAGGATGGGGGCACAAGGATTTTGGGGTGCAGACAGGGGGGTTTGAGGGTGCAAGGGGGGACATTGGGATGTGGGGAGCAGGAGCGGGGGGAATGAGGCTGACAGGTTTTGGGGGGCAGGATCAGGGGAACGGGGACAGGATTTGGGGCAAAAATAGGGGATTTGGGGGTGGAGGACTGGTGGGATGGGGGGTCAGGTTTGGGGTAAGGATGGGGGATTTTGGGGTGCAGTGTCAATAAGATGGGGGTCAGGATTTGGGGTTGGGTTAGGGGAATTTGGGGGTGCAGGATCGATGGGATGGGGGGCCAGATTTGGGCTGAAGATGGAAGATTTGGGGACTCAGGATCAGCAGGATTTGGGGCCAGTTTAGGGGATTTTGGGGTGCAGGTCAGTAGGGGGTCAGGATTTGGGGCCAGTTTAGGGGATTTTGGGGTACAGGATTGGTCAGGATTTAAGGGGGTTGGGGGATTTAAGGGGGTTGGGGGATTTTGGGGTGCAGCATCTATAGTACAGGGGAGTCAGGATTTGGGGTGAAAAAAGGGGATTTTGGGGTGCAGGAGCAGGGCGGAACAGGGCTCAGGGATGCTGGGCCAGGGGGGGTATTGGGGGTGTTTGGTGGGGGTGTTGGGGGCTCAGAGGGGTCCGGGGGGGTCCAGAGGAGCTTGGGGGGGTCAGAAGGGTTTTGGGGGGGTTCTGGGGGGGTTTTGGGGGGCCGGGTGGTCCCAGGGGCCGGAGCGAAGGGTCGTGTTACCTTTTTGTTCCACTTCTACTTTTAGCACCGGAAGAAAAGGCAGGAGGAGAGAGCGGGGGAAGGGAGGGAGGGAAGGGGGGTGGGGGGGGGACAAGGGGGTGCGGGGGGGGGGGATGGGGACACACGGGCGGGGGGAGGGGGGGCGAGAGAGGAGACAAAGAGAAAAGAGATTAAATGGCTTCGGCCCCCCCAGCCCCGGCCCCGCTGCTTGGGGGGGCCCCGGGGGGGGGCTCGGGGGGGCCCTGGGGGGGGGGGTGACAGCCCCCCCCCCACACCTTGGGGACAGCGGGGAGCCCCTGTGCGCCCCCCACCCCCGGCCCCCTGGGGCACCCGGGGTCCCTGCACCCCACTTTTGGGGTCCCTGAGCCCATTTTGGGGGTCCCTGTGCCCCCCCTCCCCACCCAGGGGTTTTGGGTGCCCCCGGGGGGAAGGACGGACGCACACGGAGTGGGGGGATGATGACACACAGATGGACAAATGAAAGGATGGGCGGACAGATAAAGGATGTGTGAGAGGATGGACAGAGAGATGGCAGAGAGGAGGAATGGATGGACAGACGGATGGGGGAATGAAGAAACAGACAGATAAAAGGACAGACGGACAGACACTTGGAAGGATGAGTGGGAGAACTGGCAGAGGGATGGACAGACAGACACATGGATAGGTGAAAGGCTGGGAGAGAGGACAGACAGAGGGACGGGGAAAGGGGAAAGGAGAGGACAGCTAGACGGATGGATAAAAGGAAGCTGAATGGACAGACAGATGGACAAAAGGCTAGACAGAGGGATGGAAAAAGGGCCGAGTAGAAGGAGGGACAGACAGACAGACAGCTGGGGGGAGAGAAGAACCAATAGAAGAAGGGACAGACAGACGGACAAACCCACAGATGAAAAGACAGACAGAGGGATGGATGGAGATGATGGACGGATGGGGGACTAGAGATGATGAACAGACGGACAGACAGACAGACAGGGGGCTGGAGGGGGCACAGGGCTCCGCCCCCGCACTCCTGACCCCAGCTCTGGTGGGGGTGGGGGGTTGGGTCCCCCCCCCAGGCCCCCCACCCGCCCCCCCCAGCCCTGGAGGAAGGAAGTGAAGGAGAGAGAGAGACGGCGGCGACAGGGGGGGAGGGGCTCTGCCCCACGGCAGCGATGGGGGGCTCTGCCCCACGGCGGGGCTCTGCCCCACGGCGCAGACCTGCAAAGGAAGAGGGCGCCCGCACCCCCGCCCCACACCTCCCCCTGCCCCACGCCCCCCCCCACTCCGCCCCACACCTCCCACAGCCCCCCCCCCCCAAGCCCCACGGCACTGTGGCACATGGCACCGGAGGGGACGGGGTGGCCGGCGTGGGGGAGCGGGCGCTGGGCGTGTTCAGGCGTGTGCTTGGCGTGGGGGGGGCGGGACAGGCCAGCACGCAGCAGGCGTGTGCTTAGCATGTGCACTGGGCATGCGTCATGTGGATTATTATGTGCCAGGCGTGTGCTTAGCATGCGCTAGGCATGTTCACTGTGTGCCAGCAAGCGCAAGACACCACCTCCACGTACACAGGCACACGCTTAGCATGTGCTAACATGCCTAGCATGTCTTTGGCATGTACAAGTGTGCTGCAGATGTGTTTAGCATGTACTGGCACGTGCCAGGCATGTGTGTGCACTTGTACTTAACGTGCTAGTTCCCAACAAACATGTTTAGCATGTAAAAGTGTACCCCAGGCACTCAGGTAGTGTGCTGGTGTGCTTAGCATGCGCTGACTTGCACCAGGCGTGCACTTAGCACGTGCTTAGCATATACAGGGCTCTGCTTAATACATGCCAGCTTGCGCCAGGCATGTATTTAGCATGTACAGGCTTGCTTAGCATGTGTGGGGCTTAATTAGCACACACCAGCTTACACAAGGCGTGCATTTAGCATGTACTGTGTGTTTAGCATGTACTTAGTGTGTGCACGTCAGCTTAATACACACCAGCTTGCACCAGGCATGTATATAGCACGTATGGTGTGCTTAGCACGTGCAAGGCTTCCTTGGTACACACTAGCTTGCACCAGGTGTGTATTTGGCATGTAGGGGTGTGCTCAGCATGTGCTTAGCGTGCGTGAGCATGCCCAGCGTGTGCTTAGTGTGTGCCAGGTGCCGTCCCCATGTGTCCTGGTGCCACGTGTCCCAGTGCCGGGGGCTCCGGCGCTCTCCCTTTGGCGGCTTCAGCGGCGGCTGCAAAGCAAACGGGGGGGTGAGGAGGGTGGGGTGGGGGTGGGGTTCCCGCGACGGCGCCTGGGGAGAGATGGGACCGACCCCCCCGCGGGGACGGACCCCCCCAGGGGGTGACACAGGGGACGGAGCCCCCAAATGGGCCCCCTAAGTGGGGGGAGGGAGGGAGAGAGCCCCACGGGGGGCCCTGGGGGTCACAGCCCCCCCAAACCAAGGGGACACAGGGGTCAAACCCCAAGTCAGGGGGACATGGCAGGGGGATCTCCACAAACGGGGGGACATGGGAGGTCAGGCCCCAATTTTGGTGGATACACACAGGGTTTGAGGACCCCAAAGAGGGGGGGCACTGAGGGCCAGACCCCCCCAGATGGGGGGAGGGAGGCTGCACCCCCAACTCTAGGGGGAGGGGAGGACTTGGCAGCCCCCACATACGGGTGGGGCCACAGAAGTCCCTGGCAGCGCCGCCCCCACCTCTACCTGGGGGCTCCCACAATGCCCTGCGGCACAGCTGGGGCGGGGGGGGGGGTTGTGGGCATCCCCCCACCTCTAAAAGGCCCATGGGCCTGGGGGGACTACGACAGCACTTCCTGTTATGCTCTGTCTATGGGGGGGGCCCCTGCCCCCCCCAAGTTCCATTTCCCTCCCCAGGCTGGGACACAAACCTCCCCCCCCAGGTGAGGACCCAGGCATCCGGGTGCCCCCAGGGTTGGGGGGGGGCTGTGGCAGGGGCGGGGGGCACAAAGGAGGTGGCCCTGGGGCAGAGGGGGGGACTGGGGGGCACAGTGGGGCTGGGGGTGCCGTGGGTGCTATGGGGCTGGATGATGTGAGCGATGCGAGTGCTGTGGGTGCTGCAGGTGCTATGGGGTGCTGTGGGGCAGGACTCCCTGTAGGGCGCACAAGGCCCGCTGCACCTCCAGGAACTTGGGGGTGCCGGGATGGGGGTCCTGTGGGTGCTGTGGGGCTGGGCGGGAATGCTGTGGGGCTGGACTCCCTGTGGGGTGTACAGGCTCACTGCACCTCCAGGTACTTGGGGGTGCCAGGACTGGGGACGCTGTGGGGCGGGGATGCTGTGGGGCGGGGCGGGGCAGGGGGACGCCGTGGGGCAGGACTCACTGTAGGGCACGCAGTCGTACTGCACCTCCAGGTACTTGTAGGTCCCTGGGCAGGGGTCGGGGAAGGCGTCGGAGCCGGCCACCACCACGCACTGCGTCCGGTTGTTGCACCTGCGCGGGGACAGGAGATGTGTGACGTGGCGCTGGGGACACGACACAGGACAGAGGTGGGGACTTGGGCCCAGGGGACATCTCACGTGGTCAGGGGATGTGGGGACACGGGGATGTGGGGGACATGGC
Organism: Buteo buteo; assembly: GCF_964188355.1. Lineage (NCBI taxonomy): Eukaryota > Metazoa > Chordata > Aves > Accipitriformes > Accipitridae > Buteo > Buteo buteo. Next base: position 25,848 of record NW_027439599.1, read on the forward strand.
AGATGTCCCTGGGGGGGGACAGCTTGTGCCGTGGGGACATGGGGATGTCCCTGCGCCATCTCCATTGCGTCCCTGTGTCCCCACACCAGCCCGTGTCATTGTGTCGTCCTCACGCTGTCCCCATGTCCCTGTACCACCCTGCATCAGCCTGTGTCCCTGTGCCACTCAGTGTCCCTGTCGCTGCACTGTCCTATGTCCCTGTGCCACCCTGCGCTGTCCCGTCCCCATGCCACCCCCAAGTCCCCATGATGTCCCCAAGTCATCCCCATGTCCCCAGTCCCCACGCTGCCCCAAGGCCCTGTGTCACCCTGCACCTACCTGTGTTGCCATGGCCCCACGCCTCCCCAATGTCCCCTTATCACAGTGCTGTCCCATGTCCCCACACCTCCTACTTGTCCCTGTATCTCCTACATGTCACCATGTTGCCAGGTCCCCAAGCCTCACCCGTATCCTCATGTCCCCACACCTCCTACGTGTCCCCAGGTCTCCTACACGTCACCATGTTGCCAGGTCCCCAAGCCTCACCCATATCCTCATGTCCCCACACCTCCTACGCATCTCCGCACCTCCTCCATGTCCCATGTCCCCTACCCATCCAGGTCCCCGTGCCTCCTACCTGTCCCCAAGTCCCCATCCTCCTCCACGTCCCCAGGTCCCCTACACATCCCCATGCCTCCTACCTGTTCCCAAGTCCCCATCCTCCTACCTGTCCCCAAGTCCCCTACACATGTCCATATCCCCTACCTGTCCCTATGTCCCCACACCTCCTACGTGTCCCCACGTCCACAGAGTGTCCCCCCCGCCCCACCTCTGGGCCATGATCTTGAAGGCGTCGGGCAGGTAGCACTGGACGTTCTCCATCTGGAAGGGGTCGGCGTCGCAGATCTTGTCGTCGGTGCGCCCGTAGTTGGCGTTTTCCACCATCACCACGTCGCTGCCCGGGCACCGCAGCTCGATGGGGTACCCCTCGCACGCCAGCTCCCGCCGCACCAGCCCGAAGGGTAGCCCGGCCCGGCTCAGCCCTGCGGGGGGCACGCCTGGGTCCCTGCACGCCCCATGGCCGCGCCAACGGCCCCCCCACCCCACCGCTGTGCCCCGGGCGCCTGGGTCCCCCCTAGCTCAGATGCCTGGGGACCTGCACATCCCACGGTTGCGCCAGTGGCCCCCCAGGCCCCCCCTAGTTCACGCGTCTGGGGCCCTGCACACCCCACGCCCCCCTGCTCCGCCAATGGCTGGCCCCCCCGGGGTTCAGGGTGCCTGGGACCCCCCTAACTTGCACGTCTGGGTCCTCTGCGTGTCTGGGTCCCTCCTGCCCCGAATGCCTGGGTCCCCCAAGCGCCTGGGTCCTCCCTGGCCTGGACACCTGAGTGCCCCAAGCTCCTGGGTCCCCTAAGCTTCAGGCTCCCCCCTGGCCTGGACACCTAGGTCCCCCCAGTCCTGAACACCTGGGTCCCCTTATGCCCTGGGTCCCCCCAGTCCTGGACACCTGCGTCCCCCCTGGTCTGGACATTTCTGTCCCCTTGTGCCCTGGATCCCCCCAATCCTGGACACCTGGGTCCCCTTATGGCCTGGGTCCCCCCAGTCTTGGACACCTGGGTATCCCATTCTCCAGGACACCTGGGTCCCCTTGTGCCATGGGTCACCCCCATCCTGGACACCTGGGTCCCTCTTGTTTCAGGGTCCCTCCCACCTCAGACACCAAGGTCCCCCACTCTCCAGGATGCCTGCCCCCCGCCCCCCAACCCTGGGAGAACATCTCCATGCACACGTTTGTGCAAGGCTTCTTCAGCCCACTGTGCACATGTGGGGGGGGCAGGTGTGCTGTGCACACACATGTGCAGTGCCGCAGGGAGAAGATAGCAGCTCTGGCCCTTGCATGAGCATTGTACGAGCGTTGCACGCCCCTTGTAGACCCTGGCACAGGCTTTGCATGCCCCTCGCACAAGCCTGCACACCTCTTGCATAAGCCTTGCGTGCTGCTTGCTCAAGCCTCATACAAGTTTTGCACGAGTGTTGCAGGCCGCTTGCACAAGCCTTTGTACCCCTCGCATGGGCTGTGCACAAGCATTGCACAGGTCTCCCAGACCCCTCACATGGGCATCGCACGCCCCTTGCACAAGCCTATACACCTCTCACACGGGCATTAAGTTACCCTCACGTGGGCCTCACACTGGCTTTGCACGCTGCTTGCATGGGCCTTACGCAGGCCTTGCACAGATGTGCGCCCCTCACACAAGCCTTGCACGAGCCCATCCACCTCTTGTATGTTGTATAGGCCTTGCACGAGCCTTGTACACCCCTTGCACAAGCCTTACACAAGTCTGTGTACTTGCTCAGGTATTAAATAGGCCATGCACACCTTTTGCACACTCCTTGCACAAGCCAGCTGGAACAGGCCTTGTATGAGTCTGTGCACCTCTTGCATGAGCCTTGCACAAGTCTGCGTGCCTCTTGACCAGGCATTATATAGGCCTTGCACAAGCCTTGCACACCCCTTGCACAAGCTAGCTAGAATGAGTCTTGGACAAGTCTTTGCACCTCTTGCACACCCAGGGGACCCATGCATCCGGGCACCTCCCAGGCCCCCCCCCGAGAGACCCAAGAGTCCGGACACCCCCCTCCCCCCAGCAGACCCCAGCATCTAGGTGCCCCCCACTCCCACCCAAGAGGACCCAGGCATTCGGGTGCCCCCCCCATGGGTGCCTACCTTGGGTGGCGGAGGTGACGAGGACAGCGGTGACGAGGAGGCTGCGCAGGGCGGGGGCGGGGCGGGCCATGGCGGGGGAGGGGCGCTGCCAGCCCCCCACAGCCTCACCGGGCACCGACCTGCGAGAGAAAAGGAGGGGGGGGTGTCAAGGGGGGAGGACCCAGACATCCAGGGCTGCCCAGCCCCTCCCCACCCCCCAAACCGCAGGGGAACCCCAGCTTCCGGGGGCTGCAGGGCGGGGGGGATCAAGACGCCATTGGGGGGGGGGGGTCCCAGTGATTAACAGAGGGATTAAACAACTCCACCAGATGCGGGGGGGGGGGGAGGACCCAGGCATCCGGGCCAACCCCCCCCTCCCCGATCCAGACTGTACCCAGGCGTCGGAGCCCCCCCCCCTTCACCCCCCCCTTAATCCGCGGCTCAGCAGCCCCTGGAGGGGGGGTTAAAGCCGATTACGGCCCAGAGCCCCCCCCCCCCTCAGCTAGAGGAAAGACCCAGGCCTCCAGGAGCCCCCCCGACCCCCCCGCAGGGAACCCAGACGTCCTGGTGTCGTGTCGTCCCCCCCCCGCCCCACCGCGCTCACCCCGTGCGGGGGATGGGGCCGCGGTGCATTGTGGGAAGCTCAGCCCCGGCCGGGCAGCTCCCATCCGGCGCGTTGCCAGGGAGACGGCGGCGCGGTGCATTGTGGGAAACTCACCAGCCGCCCCCCCCCCCCCGCTTCCCCCCCCCCGGCGGTTGATTGGGGGAGGCCGCGGGGCATTGTGGGAAGCAACCGGGGGAGGGGGGGGGGGTCCGCACCACCTTCCCAGCATGCCTTGCACGCCGCCATCGCCCCCCCCGGGGGGACCCAGGCATCCGGGGGGGGGACCCAGGAGTCCGGGCCCCCCCCCCATCACCCCCCCCAGGGGACCCGCCCCAGCTCATGGGGAAACTGAGGCACAAGGTGCCATGGGGGGGGGGCTGCCCCCCCCCTCCCCCCTGCCGCCTGGGTCCTTGGCAGGGGCCTCAGCGGGGGGCGGGGGGGGCACCCCCTACCCCGTGCCTCAGTTTCCCTGGGGGGGGCAACCAGACACCCCCCCCGAATAATAAGGGGGGGCTGCACCCCCCCCAGCAACCCAGATGCCTGGGTCCCCAGTGGGGGGGGGAGGAGCAATTTGGAGGGGCGATGCTCCCCAACAACGGGGGGGTGGGGGGGGCAATCAGAGCACGGTGCCGACAGTCCCCCCCCCACTGCACAGACCCCCCCCATTTTCATGCTCCCTCCCAGTTTGCACGGGTCCCCGCCCTATTCCACAGCCCCCCGTTATTGCTTAGGGCCCCCCCCAATTACACGATGGCCCCCACTTATTGCACAGACCCCCCCAATCACACGGACCCCCCCCCTTATTGCACAGACCCCCCCCCCCTTATTGCACGGGGCTCCCCGGTTTGCACAGCCCCCCGCCCTGTTGCACAGCCCCCCCCGTTTGCACGCCGCCCCCCGCATTGCACGACCCCCCCCGTTTTGCACAAGGCCGCCCCCCCCTAATTGCACAGACCCCCCCCCCCGTCAGCATTGCACGCCCCCCCCCCCCAGGTTTGCACGGATCCCCGCCGCCATTGCACGGCCCTCCCCGCTTAGCACAGCCCCCCCGCTTTTCAGACACCCCCCCTCCCATTTTGCACAGGGCCCCTCTCACTTCACGCCCCCCCCCCCATATTGCACGGTGCCCCCCCAGTTTGCACAGCACTCCCCCCCCTCCATTGCACGGCGCTCCCCCCTCATTGCACAGACCCCCCCCTCAGTTTGCACAGCACCCCCCCAGCATCGCACGACCCCCCCCGATTTTGCACAGCGCCCCCCCCCGCATTGCACAGACCCCCCCCCCCCCCCCCATTTCTCCCCGTACCTGCGGGGGCGCGCGGGCCCGGGGGGGCAGCTCCATGCGGCGCGCGGCGCGGGCGGTGCGGGCGGCGCGAGCCCCCCCCCTCCCCTCCCCTCCGCCCCCCGCCCCCCGCCGGCAGCGCCCCCCCGCGGCGCGCGCCCGCCCCGCCCCGCCCGGCCCCGCCCCTCTCTCCCCCCCTAAACCCCCCCCCTCCCGCCTGTCAGTCACCGCGGGGGCGGCGGGGAAAAACGAAAAAAAAAAAAAAAAAAAAAAAAAGAAAAAAAAGGGGGGGGGGTTGAGCGTGAGGAGACGTTAATGGGGGCGGGGGGAGCGTGTGAGGGACTGAGAAAGAGCGGGAACGGTCTGAGGTACCGGTAATGAGAGAGTTTTGTGTGAGGGGCTAAAAAAGGGCGGGAACCGTGTGAGGAACCGGTAACCGGTGTGTGTGGGGGGGGGGGGGGGTAACGGACACCGTGTGAGGGACCGAAAAAAGGGCGGGAAATGTCTGAGGAGCCGGTAATGGGAGAATCTCGTCTGAAGGGTTGGTAATGAGGGGGAAGGGTACCGGTAATGGGAGAGTTTTGTGTGAGGGATCGAAAAAAGGGCGGGAAGAGTGTGAGGAGCCGTTAACCGGAGGGGGGCGCAACGGACACCGTGTGAGGGACCGGAAAAAATGGCGGGAAGAGTGTGAGGATCTGGTAAAGGGGGGGGGGGTCGTCTGAGGGACCAGTAATGTGGTGGGAAGTGAGTTGAGGGGCCGGTAACGAGGGGGGGGACACGACACACTGTGTGAAGGACCGAAAAAGGGCGGGAATCCTGTGAGGGGCCGGTAATTGGGGGGGGGGGGATTGTGTGAGGGGGTGATGGTGGCAGGGGATCAGTACCTGGTGGAGGTGGGTCGGGGTCCTGGTGACAGTGAGGGGCTGGGGGTGGCTGCCCCCTCCTTCCCACCCCGAGGGTGCCCGGAGGGAACGGGGGGGGGGAACCGGGAAGGGGGGGGCAGAGTGGTCGCCCCCACACACACACACACACCCCGGGCGTAAAACCCGGACTGGATTCATCCCGGGCACGGACCGGGGGTAAAACCCGGCCTAGGGGGGTAAAACCCGGCCTGGGTTGTTCCTGGGAATGGACTGGGGGGTAAAACCCGGCCTGGATCCCAAAGGGCGAGGGAGCCCGAGGCTCATTAGGCCAATTAACCAGGGGGCGGGGGCCATTCCCTGCTAATGAGTAATTAAAGGCAACCAGTGCAGCAGGAGCCCTGTTAATAACTGTAATTAGCACTAGAGCTACTTAGCATATGTTAATGAGTTGGGGTAATTAAGCAGCAGGCTGATGATGAGCTCATTAATTGAAGAGGGGGTAGAATTAATTACAGGGCTCGTTAAGGCACAGGGGACAGAGCCCTGCTGACGAGCTTGGCTTAATTAAGGGAGGGGCAGGTTAATTAACGGGGCTTGTGGTGTGTCTCGGGCAGGGGAGGTGGCGGCCCTAGTGCAAGGGCAGAGCACGAGGCTGCGTGTGCAAGGCCCGCCCTCCCCCGTGCAAGGGCCCCCGCGCACGCGCAGGGCGCCGCCTGCGCACGAGGCGGCGCGTGCACGGAGCCCGCCGCGAGGCCGCGGCGCTCCCGCAGGGCGCATGCGCGCCGGGGCTCAGGCGCAGGTGGGCGGGGACGCTCTTTTCGTCCCGCCCCCTCGCCTTTCCCATTGGCGGGGGTTAAAGGAGGTGTGGGGCGGGGCTTGGGCCGTGAGGGCCGGAACCGGGGCTGGGGAGCCCCGCCCACTTCCGGGGCCTGTTCCCGGATGGGGTGGTGCGGCCGTGCGGTGAGGTCCGGGCCCGCCCCCCGGGGCTACCGGAAACCCTCCGGAAGTGATAGACAACGCCCCCCCGGGCTACCGGGACCCCCAGTGGGGCTTCCGATCTCTCTCCCCGGTTGACAGCCTCTCCCCGGGGCTACCAAGGCTCTCCCCCGGGTGGCAGCCCCTTCACCGGGGCTACCGGGACCCCCTCCCGGGGACTACGGCCCCTGTCTCGCCTCGTCCCGCCCCCCTGCCAATCTCTCTCCAAGCTCCTCCCACCGCGTGTCAATCTTCTGGCCCCGCCTACCTCGCCGCTTGACCACGCCCCATTCTCCTGGCCTCACCTACAGCCCCGCTTGTTCCCGCCCCTCCCGGCCGAAGCCCCGCCCCTCCGCAGCCCCCGGGTTCTATTTTTATCCAGGTACAGCCA
>NW_027439600.1:0-32417 GCF_964188355.1 Buteo buteo
CCCCGGAAAAGAGGCTCGGCGGCGGCCGACGGGCCCCGAGGTGTCCCGCCTCTGGCAAAGCCCGGAGCCCCAGCGCTGCGGGGCCTGCGGATAGGGCGCCAAGGGGAGGGGAAGAGCAGCAAGAGCTTTCGGGGCTGGGCCCTTCCCTGCGGGAGCAGGAGCTTGACGTTCGCCGAGCCCCCGGAAAAGAGGCTCGGCGGCGGCTGGCAAAGCCCGGAGCCCCAGCGCTGCGGGGCCTGCGGGCTGGGCCCTTCCCTGCGGGAGCAGGAGCCCGACGTTCGCCCCCCCGGAAAGAGGCCGGCGGCGGCCACGGGCCCCGAGGTGTCCCGCCTCTGGCAAAGCCCGGAGCCCCAGCGCTGCGGGGCCTGCGGATAGGGCGCCAAGGGGAGGGGAAGAGCAGCAAGAGCTTTCGGGGCTGGGCCCTTCCCTGCGGGAGCAGGAGCCCGACGTTCGCCCCCCCGGAAAAGAGGCTCGGCGGCGGCCGACGGGCCCCGAGGTGTCCCGCCTCTGGCAAAGCCCGGAGCCCCAGCGCTGCGGGGCCTGCGGATAGGGCGCCAAGGGGAGGGGAAGAGCAGCAAGAGCTTTCGGGGCTGGGCCCTTCCCTGCGGGAGCAGGAGCCTGACGTTCGCCCCCCCGGAAAAGAGGCTCGGCGGCGGCCGACGGGCCCCGAGGTGTCCCGCCTCTGGCAAAGCCCGGAGCCCCAGCGCTGCGGGGCCTGCGGATAGGGCGCCAAGGGGAGGGGAAGAGCAGCAAGAGCTTTCGGGGCTGGGCCCTTCCCTGCGGGAGCAGGAGCCCGACGTTCGCCCCCCCGGAAAAGAGGCTCGGCGGCGGCCGACGGGCCCCGAGGTGTCCCGCCTCTGGCAAAGCCCGGAGCCCCAGCGCTGCGGGGCCTGCGGATAGGGCGCCAAGGGGAGGGGAAGAGCAGCAAGAGCTTTCGGGGCTGGGCCCTTCCCTGCGGGAGCAGGAGCCCGACGTTCGCCCCCCCGGAAAAGAGGCTCGGCGGCGGCCGACGGGCCCCGAGGTGTCCCGCCTCTGGCAAAGCCCGGAGCCCCAGCGCTGCGGGGCCTGCGGATAGGGCGCCAAGGGGAGGGGAAGAGCAGCAAGAGCTTTCGGGGCTGGGCCCTTCCCTGCGGGAGCAGGAGCCCGACGTTCGCCCCCCCGGAAAAGAGGCTCGGCGGCGGCCGACGGGCCCCGAGGTGTCCCGCCTCTGGCAAAGCCCGGAGCCCCAGCGCTGCGGGGCCTGCGGATAGGGCGCCAAGGGGAGGGGAAGAGCAGCAAGAGCTTTCGGGGCTGGGCCCTTCCCTGCGGGAGCAGGAGCCCGACGTTCGCCCCCCCGGAAAAGAGGCTCGGCGGCGGCCGACGGGCCCCGAGGTGTCCCGCCTCTGGCAAAGCCCGGAGCCCCAGCGCTGCGGGGCCTGCGGATAGGGCGCCAAGGGGAGGGGAAGAGCAGCAAGAGCTTTCGGGGCTGGGCCCTTCCCTGCGGGAGCAGGAGCCCGACGTTCGCCCCCCCGGAAAAGAGGCTCGGCGGCGGCCGACGGGCCCCGAGGTGTCCCGCCTCTGGCAAAGCCCGGAGCCCCAGCGCTGCGGGGCCTGCGGATAGGGCACCAAGGGGAGGGGAAGAGCAGCAAGAGCTTTCGGGGCTGGGCCCTTCCCTGCGGGAGCAGGAGCCCGACGTTCGCCCCCCCGGAAAAGAGGCTCGGCGGCGGCCGACGGGCCCCGAGGTGTCCCGCCTCTGGCAAAGCCCGGAGCCCCAGCGCTGCGGGGCCTGCGGATAGGGCGCCAAGGGGAGGGGAAGAGCAGCAAGAGCTTTCGGGGCTGGGCCCTTCCCTGCGCGAGCAGGAGCCCGACGTTCGCCCCCCCGGAAAAGAGGCTCGGCGGCGGCCGACGGGCCCCGAGGTGTCCCGCCTCTGGCAAAGCCCGGAGCCCCAGCGCTGCGGGGCCTGCGGATAGGGCGCCAAGGGGAGGGGAAGAGCAGCAAGAGCTTTCGGGGCTGGGCCCTTCCCTGCGGGAGCAGGAGCCCGACGTTCGCCGCCCCGGAAAAGAGGCTCGGCGGCGGCCGACGGGCCCCGAGGTGTCCCGCCTCTGGCAAAGCCCGGAGCCCCAGCGCTGCGGGGCCTGCGGATAGGGCGCCAAGGGGAGGGGAAGAGCAGCAAGAGCTTTCGGGGCTGGGCCCTTCCCTGCGGGAGCAGGAGCCCGACGTTCGCCCCCCCGGAAAAGAGGCTCGGCGGCGGCCGACGGGCCCCGAGGTGTCCCGCCTCTGGCAAAGCCCGGAGCCCCAGCCCTGCGGGGCCTGCGGATAGGGCGCCAAGGGGAGGGGAAGAGCAGCAAGAGCTTTCGGGGCTGGGCCCTTCCCTGCGGGAGCAGGAGCCCGACGTTCGCTCCCCCGGAAAAGAGGCTCGGCGGCGGCCGACGGGCCCCGAGGTGTCCCGCCTCTGGCAAAGCCCGGAGCCCCAGCGCTGCGGGGCCTGCGGATAGGGCGCCAAGGGGAGGGGAAGAGCAGCAAGAGCTTTCGGGGCTGGGCCCTTCCCTGCGGGAGCAGGAGCCCGACGTTCGCCCCCCCGGAAAAGAGGCTCGGCGGCGGCCGAGGGGCCCCGAGGTGTCCCGCCTCTGGCAAAGCCCGGAGCCCCAGCGCTGCGGGGCCTGCGGATAGGGCGCCAAGGGGAGGGGAAGAGCAGCAAGAGCTTTCGGGGCTGGGCCCTTCCCTGCGGGAGCAGGAGCCCGACGTTCGCCCCCCCGGAAAAGATGCTCGGCGGCGTCCGAGGGGCCCCGAGGTGTCCCGCCTCTGGCAAAGCCCGGAGCCCCAGCGCTGCGGGGCCTGCGGATAGGGCGCCAAGGGGAGGGGAAGAGCAGCAAGAGCTTTCGGGGCTGGGCCCTTCCCTGCGGGAGCACGAGCCCGACGTTCGCCCCCCCGGAAAAGAGGCTCGGCGGCGGCCGACGGGCCCCGAGGTGTCCCGCCTCTGGCAAAGCCCGGAGCCCCAGCGCTGCGGGGCCTGCGGATAGGGCGCCAAGGGGAGGGGAAGAGCAGCAAGAGCTTTCGGGGCTGGGCCCTTCCCTGCGGGAGCAGGAGCCCGACGTTCGCCCCCCCGGAAAAGAGGCTCGGCGGCGGCCGACGGGCCCCGAGGTGTCCCGCCTCTGGCAAAGCCCGGAGCCCCAGCGCTGCGGGGCCTGCGGATAGGGCGCCAAGGGGAGGGGAAGAGCAGCAAGAGCTTTCGGGGCTGGGCCCTTCCCTGCGGGAGCAGGAGCCCGACGTTCGCCCCCCCGGAAAAGAGGCTCGGCGGCGGCCGACGGGCCCCGAGGTGTCCCGCCTCTGGCAAAGCCCGGAGCCCCAGCGCTGCGGGGCCTGCGGATAGGGCGCCAAGGGGAGGGGAAGAGCAGCAAGAGCTTTCGGGGCTGGGCCCTTCCCTGCGGGAGCAGGAGCCCGACGTTCGCCCCCCCGGAAAAGAGGCTCGGCGGCGGCCGACGGGCCCCGAGGTGTCCCGCCTCTGGCAAAGCCCGGAGCCCCAGCGCTGTGGGGCCTGCGGGTAGGGCGCCAAGGGGAGGGGAAGAGCAGCAAGAGCTTTCGGGGCTGGGCCCTTCCCTGCGGGAGCAGGAGCCCGACGTTCGCCCCCCCGGAAAAGAGGCTCGGCGGCGGCCGACGGGCCCCGAGGTGTCCCGCCTCTGGCAAAGCCCGGAGCCCCAGCGCTGCGGGGCCTGCGGATAGGGCGCCAAGGGGAGGGGAAGAGCAGCAAGAGCTTTCGGGGCTGGGCCCTTCCCTGCGGGAGCAGGAGCCCGACGTTCGCCCCCCCGGAAAAGAGGCTCGGCGGCGGCCGACGGGCCCCGAGGTGTCCCGCCTCTGGCAAAGCCCGGAGCCCCAGCGCTGCGGGGCCTGCGGATAGGGCGCCAAGGGGAGGGGAAGAGCAGCAAGAGCTTTCGGGGCTGGGCCCTTCCCTGCGGGAGCAGGAGCCCGACGTTCGCCCCCCCGGAAAAGAGGCTCGGCGGCGGCCGACGGGCCCCGAGGTGTCCCGCCTCTGGCAAAGCCCGGAGCCCCAGCGCTGCGGGGCCTGCGGATAGGGCGCCAAGGGGAGGGGAAGAGCAGCAAGAGCTTTCGGGGCTGGGCCCTTCCCTGCGGGAGCAGGAGCCCGACGTTCGCCCCCCCGGAAAAGAGGCTCGGCGGCGGCCGACGGGCCCCGAGGTGTCCCGCCTCTGGCAAAGCCCGGAGCCCCAGCGCTGCGGGGCCTGCGGATAGGGCGCCAAGGGGAGGGGAAGAGCAGCAAGAGCTTTCGGGGCTGGGCCCTTCCCTGCGGGAGCAGGAGCCCGACGTTCGCCCCCCCGGAAAAGAGGCTCGGCGGCGGCCGACGGGCCCCGAGGTGTCCCGCCTCTGGCAAAGCCCGGAGCCCCAGCGCTGTGGGGCCTGCGGGTAGGGCGCCAAGGGGAGGGGAAGAGCAGCAAGAGCTTTCGGGGCTGGGCCCTTCCCTGCGGGAGCAGGAGCCCGACGTTCGCTCCCCCGGAAAAGAGGCTCGGCGGCGGCCGAGGGGCCCCGAGGTGTCCCGCCTCTGGCAAAGCCCGGAGCCCCAGCGCTGCGGGGCCTGCGGATAGGGCGCCAAGGGGAGGGGAAGAGCAGCAAGAGCTTTCGGGGCTGGGCCCTTCCCTGCGCGAGCAGGAGCCCGACGTTCGCCCCCCCGGAAAAGAGGCTCGGCGGCGGCCGACGGGCCCCGAGGTGTCCCGCCTCTGGCAAAGCCCGGAGCCCCAGCGCTGCGGGGCCTGCGGATAGGGCGCCAAGGGGAGGGGAAGAGCAGCAAGAGCTTTCGGGGCTGGGCCCTTCCCTGCGGGAGCAGGAGCCCGACGTTCGCCGCCCCGGAAAAGAGGCTCGGCGGCGGCCGACGGGCCCCGAGGTGTCCCGCCTCTGGCAAAGCCCGGAGCCCCAGCGCTGCGGGGCCTGCGGATAGGGCGCCAAGGGGAGGGGAAGAGCAGCAAGAGCTTTCGGGGCTGGGCCCTTCCCTGCGGGAGCAGGAGCCCGACGTTCGCCCCCCCGGAAAAGAGGCTCGGCGGCGGCCGACGGGCCCCGAGGTGTCCCGCCTCTGGCAAAGCCCGGAGCCCCAGCCCTGCGGGGCCTGCGGATAGGGCGCCAAGGGGAGGGGAAGAGCAGCAAGAGCTTTCGGGGCTGGGCCCTTCCCTGCGGGAGCAGGAGCCCGACGTTCGCTCCCCCGGAAAAGAGGCTCGGCGGCGGCCGACGGGCCCCGAGGTGTCCCGCCTCTGGCAAAGCCCGGAGCCCCAGCGCTGCGGGGCCTGCGGATAGGGCGCCAAGGGGAGGGGAAGAGCAGCAAGAGCTTTCGGGGCTGGGCCCTTCCCTGCGGGAGCAGGAGCCCGACGTTCGCCCCCCCGGAAAAGAGGCTCGGCGGCGGCCGAGGGGCCCCGAGGTGTCCCGCCTCTGGCAAAGCCCGGAGCCCCAGCGCTGCGGGGCCTGCGGATAGGGCGCCAAGGGGAGGGGAAGAGCAGCAAGAGCTTTCGGGGCTGGGCCCTTCCCTGCGGGAGCAGGAGCCCGACGTTCGCCCCCCCGGAAAAGATGCTCGGCGGCGTCCGAGGGGCCCCGAGGTGTCCCGCCTCTGGCAAAGCCCGGAGCCCCAGCGCTGCGGGGCCTGCGGATAGGGCGCCAAGGGGAGGGGAAGAGCAGCAAGAGCTTTCGGGGCTGGGCCCTTCCCTGCGAGCAGGAGCCCGACGTTCGCCCCCCCGGAAAAGAGGCTCGGCGGCGGCCGACGGGCCCCGAGGTGTCCCGCCTCTGGCAAAGCCCGGAGCCCCAGCGCTGCGGGGCCTGCGGATAGGGCGCCAAGGGGAGGGGAAGAGCAGCAAGAGCTTTCGGGGCTGGGCCCTTCCCTGCGGGAGCAGGAGCCCGACGTTCGCCCCCCCGGAAAAGAGGCTCGGCGGCGGCCGACGGGCCCCGAGGTGTCCCGCCTCTGGCAAAGCCCGGAGCCCCAGCGCTGCGGGGCCTGCGGATAGGGCGCCAAGGGGAGGGGAAGAGCAGCAAGAGCTTTCGGGGCTGGGCCCTTCCCTGCGGGAGCAGGAGCCCGACGTTCGCCCCCCCGGAAAAGAGGCTCGGCGGCGGCCGACGGGCCCCGAGGTGTCCCGCCTCTGGCAAAGCCCGGAGCCCCAGCGCTGCGGGGCCTGCGGATAGGGCGCCAAGGGGAGGGGAAGAGCAGCAAGAGCTTTCGGGGCTGGGCCCTTCCCTGCGGGAGCAGGAGCCCGACGTTCGCCCCCCCGGAAAAGAGGCTCGGCGGCGGCCGACGGGCCCCGAGGTGTCCCGCCTCTGGCAAAGCCCGGAGCCCCAGCGCTGCGGGGCCTGCGGATAGGGCGCCAAGGGGAGGGGAAGAGCAGCAAGAGCTTTCGGGGCTGGGCCCTTCCCTGCGGGAGCAGGAGCCCGACGTTCGCCCCCCCGGAAAAGAGGCTCGGCGGCGGCCGACGGGCCCCGAGGTGTCCCGCCTCTGGCAAAGCCCGGAGCCCCAGCGCTGCGGGGCCTGCGGATAGGGCGCCAAGGGGAGGGGAAGAGCAGCAAGAGCTTTCGGGGCTGGGCCCTTCCCTGCGGGAGCAGGAGCCCGACGTTCGCCCCCCCGGAAAAGAGGCTCGGCGGCGGCCGACGGGCCCCGAGGTGTCCCGCCTCTGGCAAAGCCCGGAGCCCCAGCGCTGCGGGGCCTGCGGATAGGGCGCCAAGGGGAGGGGAAGAGCAGCAAGAGCTTTCGGGGCTGGGCCCTTCCCTGCGGGAGCAGGAGCCCGACGTTCGCCCCCCCGGAAAAGAGGCTCGGCGGCGGCCGACGGGCCCCGAGGTGTCCCGCCTCTGGCAAAGCCCGGAGCCCCAGCGCTGCGGGGCCTGCGGATAGGGCGCCAAGGGGAGGGGAAGAGCAGCAAGAGCTTTCGGGGCTGGGCCCTTCCCTGCGGGAGCAGGAGCCCGACGTTCGCCCCCCCGGAAAAGAGGCTCGGCGGCGGCCGACGGGCCCCGAGGTGTCCCGCCTCTGGCAAAGCCCGGAGCCCCAGCGCTGCGGGGCCTGCGGATAGGGCGCCAAGGGGAGGGGAAGAGCAGCAAGAGCTTTCGGGGCTGGGCCCTTCCCTGCGGGAGCAGGAGCCCGACGTTCGCCCCCCCGGAAAAGAGGCTCGGCGGCGGCCGACGGGCCCCGAGGTGTCCCGCCTCTGGCAAAGCCCGGAGCCCCAGCGCTGCGGGGCCTGCGGATAGGGCGCCAAGGGGAGGGGAAGAGCAGCAAGAGCTTTCGGGGCTGGGCCCTTCCCTGCGGGAGCAGGAGCCCGACGTTCGCCCCCCCGGAAAAGAGGCTCGGCGGCGGCCGACGGGCCCCGAGGTGTCCCGCCTCTGGCAAAGCCCGGAGCCCCAGCGCTGCGGGGCCTGCGGATAGGGCGCCAAGGGGAGGGGAAGAGCAGCAAGAGCTTTCGGGGCTGGGCCCTTCCCTGCGGGAGCAGGAGCCCGACGTTCGCCCCCCCGGAAAAGAGGCTCGGCGGCGGCCGACGGGCCCCGAGGTGTCCCGCCTCTGGCAAAGCCCGGAGCCCCAGCGCTGCGGGGCCTGCGGTTAGGGCGCCAAGGGGAGGGGAAGAGCAGCAAGAGCTTTCGGGGCTGGGCCCTTCCCTGCGGGAGCAGGAGCCCGACGTTCGCCCCCCCGGAAAAGAGGCTCGGCGGCGGCCGACGGGCCCCGAGGTGTCCCGCCTCTGGCAAAGCCCGGAGCCCCAGCGCTGCGGGGCCTGCGGATAGGGCGCCAAGGGGAGGGGAAGAGCAGCAAGAGCTTTCGGGGCTGGGCCCTTCCCTGCGGGAGCAGGAGCCCGACGTTCGCCCCCCCGGAAAAGAGGCTCGGCGGCGGCCGACGGGCCCCGAGGTGTCCCGCCTCTGGCAAAGCCCGGAGCCCCAGCGCTGCGGGGCCTGCGGATAGGGCGCCAAGGGGAGGGGAAGAGCAGCAAGAGCTTTCGGGGCTGGGCCCTTCCCTGCGGGAGCAGGAGCCCGACGTTCGCCCCCCCGGAAAAGAGGCTCGGCGGCGGCCGACGGGCCCCGAGGTGTCCCGCCTCTGGCAAAGCCCGGAGCCCCAGCGCTGCGGGGCCTGCGGATAGGGCGCCAAGGGGAGGGGAAGAGCAGCAAGAGCTTTCGGGGCTGGGCCCTTCCCTGCGGGAGCAGGAGCCCGACTTTCGCCCCCCCGGAAAAGAGGCTCGGCGGCGGCCGAGGGGCCCCGCGGTGTCCCGCCTCTGGCAAAGCCCGGAGCCCCAGCGCTGCGGGGCCTGCGGATAGGGCGCCAAGGGGAGGGGAAGAGCAGCAAGAGCTTTCGGGGCTGGGCCCTTCCCTGCGGGAGCAGGAGCTTGACGTTCGCCCCCCCGGAAAAGAGGCTCGGCGTCGGCCGAGGGGCCCCGAGGTGTCCCGCCTCTGGCAAAGCCCAGAGCCCCAGCGCTGCGGGGCCTGCGGATAGGGCGCCAAGGGGAGGGGAAGAGCAGCAAGAGCTTTCGGGGCTGGGCCCTTCCCTGCGGGAGCAGGAGCCCGACGTTCGCCCCCCCGGAAAAGAGGCTCGGCGGCGGCCGACGGGCCCCGAGGTGTCCCGCCTCTGGCAAAGCCCGGAGCCCAGCGCTGCGGGGCCTGCGGATAGGGCGCCAAGGGGAGGGGAAGAGCAGCAAGAGCTTTCGGGGCTGGGCCCTTCCCTGCGGGAGCAGGAGCTTGACGTTCGCCCCCCCGGAAAAGAGGCTCGGCGTCGGCCGAGGGGCCCCGAGGTGTCCCGCCTCTGGCAAAGCCCAGAGCCCCAGCGCTGCGGGGCCTGCGGATAGGGCGCCAAGGGGAGGGGAAGAGCAGCAAGAGCTTTCGGGGCTGGGCCCTTCCCTGCGGGAGCAGGAGCCCGACGTTCGCCCCCCCGGAAAAGAGGCTCGGCGGCGGCCGACGGGCCCCGAGGTGTCCCGCCTCTGGCAAAGCCCGGAGCCCCAGCGCTGCGGGGCCTGCGGATAGGGCGCCAAGGGGAGGGGAAGAGCAGCAAGAGCTTTCGGGGCTGGGCCCTTCCCTGCGGGAGCAGGAGCCCGACGTTCGCCCCCCCGGAAAAGAGGCTCGGCGGCGGCCGAGGGGCCCCGAGGTGTCCCGCCTCTGGCAAAGCCCGGAGCCCCAGCGCTGCGGGGCCTGCGCATAGGGCGCCAAGGGGAGGGGAAGAGCAGCAAGAGCTTTCGGGGCTGGGCCCTTCCCTGCGGGAGCAGGAGCCCGACGTTCGCCCCCCCGGAAAAGAGGCTCGGCGGCGGCCGACGGGCCCCGAGGTGTCCCGCCTCTGGCAAAGCCCGGAGCCCCAGCGCTGCGGGGCCTGCGGATAGGGCGCCAAGGGGAGGGGAAGAGCAGCAAGAGCTTTCGGGGCTGGGCCCTTCCCTGCGGGAGCAGGAGCCCGACGTTCGCCCCCCCGGAAAAGAGGCTCGGCGGCGGCCGACGGGCCCCGAGGTGTCCCGCCTCTGGCAAAGCCCGGAGCCCCAGCGCTGCGGGGCCTGCGGATAGGGCGCCAAGGGGAGGGGAAGAGCAGCAAGAGCTTTCGGGGCTGGGCCCTTCCCTGCGGGAGCAGGAGCCCGACGTTCGCCCCCCCGGAAAAGAGGCTCGGCGGCGGCCGACGGGCCCCGAGGTGTCCCGCCTCTGGCAAAGCCCGGAGCCCCAGCGCTGCGGGGCCTGCGGATAAGGTGCCAAGGGGAGGGGAAGAGCAGCAAGAGCTTTCGGGGCTGGGCCCTTCCCTGCGGGAGCAGGAGCCCGACGTTCGCCCCCCCGGAAAAGAGGCTCGGCGGCGGCCGACGGGCCCCGAGGTGTCCCGCCTCTGGCAAAGCCCGGAGCCCCAGCGCTGCGGGGCCTGCGGATAGGGCGCCAAGGGGAGGGGAAGAGCAGCAAGAGCTTTCGGGGCTGGGCCCTTCCCTGCAGGAGCAGGAGCCCGACGTTCGCCCCCCCGGAAAAGAGGCTCGGCGGCGGCCGACGGGCCCCGAGGTGTCCCGCCTCTGGCAAAGCCCGGAGCCCCAGCGCTGCGGGGCCTGCGGATAGGGCGCCAAGGGGAGGGGAAGAGCAGCAAGAGCTTTCGGGCTGGGCCCTTCCCTGCGGGAGCAGGAGCCCGACGTTCGCCCCCCCGGAAAAGAGGCTCGGCGGCGGCCGACGGGCCCCGAGGTGTCCCGCCTCTGGCAAAGCCCGGAGCCCCAGCGCTGCGGGGCCTGCGGATAGGGCGCCAAGGGGAGGGGAAGAGCAGCAAGAGCTTTTGGGGCTGGGCCCTTCCCTGCGGGAGCAGGAGCCCGACGTTCGCCCCCCCGGAAAAGAGGCTCGGCGGCGGCCGACGGGCCCCGAGGTGTCCCGCCTCTGGCAAAGCCCGGAGCCCCAGCGCTGCGGGGCCTGCGGATAGGGCGCCAAGGGGAGGGGAAGAGCAGCAAGAGCTTTCGGGGCTGGGCCCTTCCCTGCGGGAGCAGGAGCCCGACGTTCGCCCCCCCGGAAAAGAGGCTCGGCGGCGGCCGAGGGGCCCCGAGGTGTCCCGCCTCTGGCAAAGCCCGGAGCCCCAGCACTGCGGGGCCTGCGGATAGGGCGCCAAGGGGAGGGGAAGAGCAGCAAGAGCTTTCGGGGCTGGGCCCTTCCCTGCGGGAGCAGGAGCCCGACGTTCCCCCCCCGGAAAAGAGGCTCGGCGGCGGCCGACGGGCCCCGAGGTGTCCCGCCTCTGGCAAAGCCCGGAGCCCCAGCGCTGCGGGGCCTGCGGATAAGGTGCCAAGGGGAGGGGAAGAGCAGCAAGAGCTTTCGGGGCTGGGCCCTTCCCTGCGGGAGCAGGAGCCCGACGTTCGCCCCCCCGGAAAAGAGGCTCGGCGGCGGCCGACGGGCCCCGAGGTGTCCCGCCTCTGGCAAAGCCCGGAGTCCCAGCGCTGCGGGGCCTGCGGATAGGGCGCCAAGGGGAGGGGAAGAGCAGCAAGAGCTTTCGGGGCTGGGCCCTTCCCTGCGGGAGCAGGAGCCCGACGTTCGCCCCCCCGGAAAAGAGGCTCGGCGGCGGCCGACGGGCCCCGAGGTGTCCCGCCTCTGGCAAAGCCCGGAGCCCCAGCGCTGCGGGGCCTGCGGTTAGGGCGCCAAGGGGAGGGGAAGAGCAGCAAGAGCTTTTGGGCCTGGGCCCTTCCCTGCGGGAGCAGGAGCCCGACGTTCGCCCCCCCAGAAAAGAGGCTCGGCGGCGGCCGACGGGCCCCGAGGTGTCCCGCCTCTGGCAAAGCCCGGAGCCCCAGCGCTGCGGGGCCTGCGGATAGGGCGCCAAGGGGAGGGGAAGAGCAGCAAGAGCTTTCGGGGCTGGGCCCTTCCCTGCGGGAGCAGGAGCCCGACGTTCGCCCCCCCGGAAAAGAGGCTCGGCGGCGGCCGACGGGCCCCGAGGTGTCCCGCCTCTGGCAAAGCCCGGAGCCCCAGCGCTGCGGGGCCTGCGGATAGGGCGCCAAGGGGAGGGGAAGAGCAGCAAGAGCTTTCGGGGCTGGGCCCTTCCCTGCGGGAGCAGGAGCCCGACGTTCGCCCCCCCGGAAAAGAGGCTCGGCGGCGGCCGACGGGCCCCGAGGTGTCCCGCCTCTGGCAAAGCCCGGAGCCCCAGCGCTGCGGGGCCTGCGGATAGGGCGCCAAGGGGAGGGGAAGAGCAGCAAGAGCTTTCGGGGCTGGGCCCTTTCCCTGCGGGAGCAGGAGCCCGACTTTCGCCCCCCCGGAAAAGAGGCTCGGCGGCGGCCGAGGGGCCCCGCGGTGTCCCGCCTCTGGCAAAGCCCGGAGCCCCAGCGCTGCGGGGCCTGCGGATAGGGCGCCAAGGGGAGGGGAAGAGCAGCAAGAGCTTTCGGGGCTGGGCCCTTCCCTGCGGGAGCAGGAGCTTGACGTTCGCCCCCCCGGAAAAGAGGCTCGGCGTCGGCCGAGGGGCCCCGAGGTGTCCCGCCTCTGGCAAAGCCCAGAGCCCCAGCGCTGCGGGGCCTGCGGATAGGGCGCCAAGGGGAGGGGAAGAGCAGCAAGAGCTTTCGGGGCTGGGCCCTTCCCTGCGGGAGCAGGAGCCCGACGTTCGCCCCCCCGGAAAAGAGGCTCGGCGGCGGCCGACGGGCCCCGAGGTGTCCCGCCTCTGGCAAAGCCCGGAGCCCCAGCGCTGCGGGGCCTGCGGATAGGGCGCCAAGGGGAGGGGAAGAGCAGCAAGAGCTTTCGGGGCTGGGCCCTTCCCTGCGGGAGCAGGAGCCCGACGTTCGCCCCCCCGGAAAAGAGGCTCGGCGGCGGCCGAGGGGCCCCGAGGTGTCCCGCCTCTGGCAAAGCCCGGAGCCCCAGCGCTGCGGGGCCTGCGGATAGGGCGCCAAGGGGAGGGGAAGAGCAGCAAGAGCTTTCGGGGCTGGGCCCTTCCCTGCGGGAGCAGGAGCCCGACGTTCGCCCCCCCGGAAAAGAGGCTCGGCGGCGGCCGACGTGCCCCGAGGTGTCCCGCCTCTGGCAAAGCCCGGAGCCCCAGCGCTGCGGGGCCTGCGGATAGGGCGCCAAGGGGAGGGGAAGAGCAGCAAGAGCTTTCGGGGCTGGGCCCTTCCCTGCGGGAGCAGGAGCCCGACGTTCGCCCCCCCGGAAAAGAGGCTCGGCGGCGGCCGACGGGCCCCGAGGTGTCCCGCCTCTGGCAAAGCCCGGAGCCCCAGCGCTGCGGGGCCTGCGGATAGGGCGCCAAGGGGAGGGGAAGAGCAGCAAGAGCTTTCGGGGCTGGGCCCTTCCCTGCGGGAGCAGGAGCCCGACGTTCGCCCCCCCGGAAAAGAGGCTCGGCGGCGGCCGACGGGCCCCGAGGTGTCCCGCCTCTGGCAAAGCCCGGAGCCCCAGCGCTGCGGGGCCTGCGGATAGGGCGCCAAGGGGAGGGGAAGAGCAGCAAGAGCTTTCGGGGCTGGGCCCTTCCCTGCGGGAGCAGGAGCCCGACGTTCGCTCCCCCGGAAAAGAGGCTCGGCGGCGGCCGACGGGCCCCGAGGTGTCCCGCCTCTGGCAAAGCCCGGAGCCCCAGCGCTGCGGGGCCTGCGGATAGGGCGCCAAGGGGAGGGGAAGAGCAGCAAGAGCTTTCGGGGCTGGGCCCTTCCCTGCGGGAGCAGGAGCCCGACGTTCGCCCCCCCGGAAAAGAGGCTCGGCGGCGGCCGACGGGCCCCGAGGTGTCCCGCCTCTGGCAAAGCCCGGAGCCCCAGCGCTGCGGGGCCTGCGGATAGGGCGCCAAGGGGAGGGGAAGAGCAGCAAGAGCTTTTGGGGCTGGGCCCTTCCCTGCGGGAGCAGGAGCCCGACGTTCGCCCCCCCGGAAAAGAGGCTCGGCGGCGGCCGACGGGCCCCGAGGTGTCCCGCCTCTGGCAAAGCCCGGAGCCCCAGCGCTGCGGGGCCTGCGGATAGGGCGCCAAGGGGAGGGGAAGAGCAGCAAGAGCTTTCGGGGCTGGGCCCTTCCCTGCGGGAGCAGGAGCCCGACGTTCGCCCCCCCGGAAAAGAGGCTCGGCGGCGGCCGACGGGCCCCGAGGTGTCCCGCCTCTGGCAAAGCCCGGAGCCCCAGCGCTGCGGGGCCTGCGGATAGGGCGCCAAGGGGAGGGGAAGAGCAGCAAGAGCTTTCGGGGCTGGGCCCTTCCCTGCGGGAGCAGGAGCCCGACGTTCGCCCCCCCGGAAAAGAGGCTCGGCGGCGGCCGACGGGCCCCGAGGTGTCCCGCCTCTGGCAAAGCCCGGAGCCCCAGCGCTGCGGGGCCTGCGGATAGGGCGCCAAGGGGAGGGGAAGAGCAGCAAGAGCTTTCGGGGCTGGGCCCTTCCCTGCGGGAGCAGGAGCCCGACGTTCGCCCCCCCGGAAAAGAGGCTCGGCGGCGGCCGACGGGCCCCGAGGTGTCCCGCCTCTGGCAAAGCCCGGAGCCCCAGCGCTGCGGGGCCTGCGGATAGGGCGCCAAGGGGAGGGGAAGAGCAGCAAGAGCTTTCGGGGCTGGGCCCTTCCCTGCAGGAGCAGGAGCCCGACGTTCGCCCCCCCGGAAAAGAGGCTCGGCGGCGGCCGAGGGGCCCCGAGGTGTCCCGCCTCTGGCAAAGCCCGGAGCCCCAGCGCTGCGGGGCCTGCGGATAGGGCGCCAAGGGGAGGGGAAGAGCAGCAAGAGCTTTCGGGGCTGGGCCCTTCCCTGCGGGAGCAGGAGCCCGACGTTCCCCCCCCCGGAAAAGAGGCTCGGCGGCGGCCGACGGGCCCCGAGGTGTCCCGCCTCTGGCAAAGCCCGGAGCCCCAGCGCTGCGGGGCCTGCGGATAGGGCGCCAAGGGGAGGGGAAGAGCAGCAAGAGCTTTCGGGGCTGGGCCCTTCCCTGCGGGAGCAGGAGCCCGACGTTCGCCCCCCCGGAAAAGAGGCTCGGCGGCGGCCGAGGGGCCCCGAGGTGTCCCGCCTCTGGCAAAGCCCGGAGCCCCAGCGCTGCGGGGCCTGCGGATAGGGCGCCAAGGGGAGGGGAAGAGCAGCAAGAGCTTTCGGGGCTGGGCCCTTCCCTGCAGGAGCAGGATCTCGACGTTCGCCCCCCCGGAAAAGAGGCTCGGCGGCGGCCGAGGGGCCCCGAGGTGTCCCGCCTCTGGCAAAGCCCGGAGCCCCAGCGCTGCGGGGCCTGCGGATAGGGCGCCAAGGGGAGGGGAAGAGCAGCAAGAGCTTTCGGGGCTGGGCCCTTCCCTGCGGGAGCAGGAGCCCGACGTTCGCCCCCCCGGAAAAGAGGCTCGGCGGCGGCCGACGGGCCCCGAGGTGTCCCGCCTCTGGCAAAGCCCGGAGCCCCAGCGCTGCGGGGCCTGCGGATAGGGCGCCAAGGGGAGGGGAAGAGCAGCAAGAGCTTTCGGGGCTGGGCCCTTTCCCTGCGGGAGCAGGAGCCCGACTTTCGCCCCCCCGGAAAAGAGGCTCGGCGGCGGCCGAGGGGCCCCGAGGTGTCCCGCCTCTGGCAAAGCCCGGAGCCCCAGCGCTGCGGGGCCTGCGGATAGGGCGCCAAGGGGAGGGGAAGAGCAGCAAGAGCTTTCGGGGCTGGGCCCTTCCCTGCGGGAGCAGGAGCTTGACGTTCGCCCCCCCGGAAAAGAGGCTCGGCGGCGGCCGAGGGGCCCCGAGGTGTCCCGCCTCTGGCAAAGCCCGGAGCCCCAGCGCTGCGGGGCCTGCGGATAGGGCGCCAAGGGGAGGGGAAGAGCAGCAAGAGCTTTCGGGGCTGGGCCCTTCCCTGCGGGAGCAGGAGCCCGACGTTCGCCCCCCCGGAAAAGAGGCTCGGCGGCGGCCGAGGGGCCCCGAGGTGTCCCGCCTCTGGCAAAGCCCGGAGCCCCAGCGCTGCGGGGCCTGCGGATAGGGCGCCAAGGGGAGGGGAAGAGCAGCAAGAGCTTTCGGGGCTGGGCCCTTCCCTGCGGGAGCAGGAGCCCGACGTTCGCCCCCCCGGAAAAGAGGCTCGGCGGCGGCCGACGGGCCCCGAGGTGTCCCGCCTCTGGCAAAGCCCGGAGCCCCAGCGCTGCGGGGTCTGCGGATAGGGCGCCAAGGGGAGGGGAAGAGCAGCAAGAGCTTTCGGGGCTGGGCCCTTCCCTGCGGGAGCAGGAGCCCGACGTTCGCCCCCCCGGAAAAGAGGCTCGGCGGCGGCCGACGGGCCCCGAGGTGTCCCGCCTCTGGCAAAGCCCGGAGCCCCAGCGCTGCGGGGCCTGCGGATAGGGCGCCAAGGGGAGGGGAAGAGCAGCAAGAGCTTTCGGGGCTGGGCCCTTCCCTGCGGGAGCAGGAGCCCGACGTTCGCTCCCCCGGAAAAGAGGCTCGGCGGCGGCCGACGGGCCCCGAGGTGTCCCGCCTCTGGCAAAGGCCGGAGCCCCAGCGCTGCGGGGCCTGCGGATAGGGCGCCAAGGGGAGGGGAAGAGCAGCAAGAGCTTTCGGGGCTGGGCCCTTCCCTGCGGGAGCAGGAGCCCGACGTTCGCCCCCCCGGAAAAGAGGCTCGGCGGCGGCCGAGGGGCCCCGAGGTGTCCCGCCTCTGGCAAAGCCCGGAGCCCCAGCGCTGCGGGGCCTGCGGATAGGGCGCCAAGGGGAGGGGAAGAGCAGCAAGAGCTTTCGGGGCTGGGCCCTTCCCTGCGGGAGCAGGAGCCCGACGTTCGCCCCCCCGGAAAAGAGGCTCGGCGGCGGCCGACGGGCCCCGAGGTGTCCCGCCTCTGGCAAAGCCCGGAGCCCCAGCGCTGCGGGGCCTGCGGATAGGGCGCCAAGGGGAGGGGAAGAGCAGCAAGAGCTTTCGGGGCTGGGCCCTTCCCTGCGGGAGCAGGAGCCCGACGTTCGCCCCCCCGGAAAAGAGGCTCGGCGGCGGCCGAGGGGCCCCGAGGTGTCCCGCCTCTGGCAAAGCCCGGAGCCCCAGCGCTGCGGGGCCTGCGGATAGGGCGCCAAGGGGAGGGGAAGAGCAGCAAGAGCTTTCGGGGCTGGGCCCTTCCCTGCGGGAGCAGGAGCCCGACGTTCGCCCCCCCGGAAAAGAGGCTCGGCGGCGGCCGACGGGCCCCGAGGTGTCCCGCCTCTGGCAAAGCCCGGAGCCCCAGCGCTGCGGGGCCTGCGGATAGGGCGCCAAGGGGAGGGGAAGAGCAGCAAGAGCTTTCGGGGCTGGGCCCTTTCCCTGCGGGAGCAGGAGCCCGACTTTCGCCCCCCCGGAAAAGAGGCTCGGCGGCGGCCGAGGGGCCCCGAGGTGTCCCGCCTCTGGCAAAGCCCGGAGCCCCAGCGCTGCGGGGCCTGCGGATAGGGCGCCAAGGGGAGGGGAAGAGCAGCAAGAGCTTTCGGGGCTGGGCCCTTCCCTGCGGGAGCAGGAGCTTGACGTTCGCCCCCCCGGAAAAGAGGCTCGGCGGCGGCCGAGGGGCCCCGAGGTGTCCCGCCTCTGGCAAAGCCCGGAGCCCCAGCGCTGCGGGGCCTGCGGATAGGGCGCCAAGGGGAGGGGAAGAGCAGCAAGAGCTTTCGGGGCTGGGCCCTTCCCTGCGGGAGCAGGAGCCCGACGTTCGCCCCCCCGGAAAAGAGGCTCGGCGGCGGCCGAGGGGCCCCGAGGTGTCCCGCCTCTGGCAAAGCCCGGAGCCCCAGCGCTGCGGGGCCTGCGGATAGGGCGCCAAGGGGAGGGGAAGAGCAGCAAGAGCTTTCGGGGCTGGGCCCTTCCCTGCGGGAGCAGGAGCCCGACGTTCGCCCCCCCGGAAAAGAGGCTCGGCGGCGGCCGACGGGCCCCGAGGTGTCCCGCCTCTGGCAAAGCCCGGAGCCCCAGCGCTGCGGGGTCTGCGGATAGGGCGCCAAGGGGAGGGGAAGAGCAGCAAGAGCTTTCGGGGCTGGGCCCTTCCCTGCGGGAGCAGGAGCCCGACGTTCGCCCCCCCGGAAAAGAGGCTCGGCGGCGGCCGACGGGCCCCGAGGTGTCCCGCCTCTGGCAAAGCCCGGAGCCCCAGCGCTGCGGGGCCTGCGGATAGGGCGCCAAGGGGAGGGGAAGAGCAGCAAGAGCTTTCGGGGCTGGGCCCTTCCCTGCGGGAGCAGGAGCCCGACGTTCGCTCCCCCGGAAAAGAGGCTCGGCGGCGGCCGACGGGCCCCGAGGTGTCCCGCCTCTGGCAAAGCCCGGAGCCCCAGCGCTGCGGGGCCTGCGGATAGGGCGCCAAGGGGAGGGGAAGAGCAGCAAGAGCTTTCGGGGCTGGGCCCTTCCCTGCGGGAGCAGGAGCCCGACGTTCGCCCCCCCGGAAAAGAGGCTCGGCGGCGGCTGACGGGCCCCGAGGTGTCCCGCCTCTGGCAAAGCCCGGAGCCCCAGCGCTGCGGGGCCTGCGGATAGGGCGCCAAGGGGAGGGGAAGAGCAGCAAGAGCTTTCGGGGCTGGGCCCTTCCCTGCGGGAGCAGGAGCCCGACGTTCGCCCCCCCGGAAAAGAGGCTCGGCGGCGGCCGACGGGCCCCGAGGTGTCCCGCCTCTGGCAAAGCCCGGAGCCCCAGCGCTGCGGGGCCTGCGGATAGGGCGCCAAGGGGAGGGGAAGAGCAGCAAGAGCTTTCGGGGCTGGGCCCTTCCCTGCGGGAGCAGGAGCCCGACGTTCGCCCCCCCGGAAAAGAGGCTCGGCGGCGGCCGACGGGCCCCGAGGTGTCCCGCCTCTGGCAAAGCCCGGAGCCCCAGCGCTGCGGGGCCTGCGGATAGGGCGCCAAGGGGAGGGGAAGAGCAGCAAGAGCTTTCGGGGCTGGGCCCTTCCCTGCGGGAGCAGGAGCCCGACGTTCGCCCCCCCGGAAAAGAGGCTCGGCGGCGGCCGACGGGCCCCGAGGTGTCCCGCCTCTGGCAAAGCCCGGAGCCCCAGCGCTGCGGGGCCTGCGGATAGGGCGCCAAGGGGAGGGGAAGAGCAGCAAGAGCTTTCGGGGCTGGGCCCTTCCCTGCGGGAGCAGGAGCCCGACGTTCGCCCCCCCGGAAAAGAGGCTCGGCGGCGGCCGACGGGCCCCGAGGTGTCCCGCCTCTGGCAAAGCCCGGAGCCCCAGCGCTGCGGGGCCTGCGGATAGGGCGCCAAGGGGAGGGGAAGAGCAGCAAGAGCTTTCGGGGCTGGGCCCTTCCCTGCGGGAGCAGGAGCCCGACGTTCGCCCCCCCGGAAAAGAGGCTCGGCGGCGGCCGACGGGCCCCGAGGTGTCCCGCCTCTGGCAAAGCCCGGAGCCCCAGCGCTGCGGGGCCTGCGGATAGGGCGCCAAGGGGAGGGGAAGAGCAGCAAGAGCTTTCGGGGCTGGGCCCTTCCCTGCGGGAGCAGGAGCCCGACGTTCCCCCCTCCGGAAAAGAGGCTCGGCGGCGGCCGACGGGCCCCGAGGTGTCCCGCCTCTGGCAAAGCCCGGAGCCCCAGCGCTGCGGGGCCTGCGGATAAGGTGCCAAGGGGAGGGGAAGAGCAGCAAGAGCTTTCGGGGCTGGGCCCTTCCCTGCGGGAGCAGGAGCCCGACGTTCGCCCCCCCGGAAAAGAGGCTCGGCGGCGGCCGAGGGGCCCCGAGGTGTCCCGCCTCTGGCAAAGCCCGGAGCCCCAGCGCTGCGGGGCCTGCGGATAGGGCGCCAAGGGGAGGGGAAGAGCAGCAAGAGCTTTCGGGGCTGGGCCCTTCCCTGCGGGAGCAGGAGCCCGACGTTCGCCCCCCCGGAAAAGAGGCTCGGCGGCGGCCGAGGGGCCCCGAGGTGTCCCGCCTCTGGCAAAGCCCGGAGCCCCAGCGCTGCGGGGCCTGCGGATAGGGCGCCAAGGGGAGGGGAAGAGCAGCAAGAGCTTTCGGGGCTGGGCCCTTCCCTGCAGGAGCAGGAGCCCGACGTTCGCCCCCCCGGAAAAGAGGCTCGGCGGCGGCCGACGGGCCCCGAGGTGTCCCGCCTCTGGCAGAGCCCGGAGCCCCAGCGCTGCGGGGCCTGCGGATAGGGCGCCAAGGGGAGGGGAAGAGCAGCAAGAGCTTTTGGGGCTGGGCCCTTCCCTGCGGGAGCAGGAGCCCGACGTTCGCCCCCCCGGAAAAGAGGCTCGGCGGCGGCCGAGGGGCCCCGAGGTGTCCCGCCTCTGGCAAAGCCCGGAGCCCCAGCGCTGCGGGGCCTGCGGATAGGGCGCCAAGGGGAGGGGAAGAGCAGCAAGAGCTTTCGGGGCTGGGCCCTTCCCTGCGGGAGCAGGAGCCCGACGTTCGCCCCCCCGGAAAAGAGGCTCGGCGGCGGCCGACGGGCCCCGAGGTGTCCCGCCTCTGGCAAAGCCCGGAGCCCCAGCGCTGCGGGGCCTGCGGATAGGGCGCCAAGGGGAGGGGAAGAGCAGCAAGAGCTTTCGGGGCTGGGCCCTTTCCCTGCGGGAGCAGGAGCCCGACTTTCGCCCCCCCGGAAAAGAGGCTCGGCGGCGGCCGACGGGCCCCGAGGTGTCCCGCCTCTGGCAAAGCCCGGAGCCCCAGCGCTGCGGGGCCTGCGGATAGGGCGCCAAGGGGAGGGGAAGAGCAGCAAGAGCTTTTGGGGCTGGGCCCTTCCCTGCGGGAGCAGGAGCCCGACGTTCGCCCCCCCGGAAAAGAGGCTCGGCGGCGGCCGAGGGGCCCCGAGGTGTCCCGCCTCTGGCAAAGCCCGGAGCCCCAGCGCTGCGGGGCCTGCGGATAGGGCGCCAAGGGGAGGGGAAGAGCAGCAAGAGCTTTCGGGGCTGGGCCCTTCCCTGCGGGAGCAGGAGCCCGACGTTCGCCCCCCCGGAAAAGAGGCTCGGCGGCGGCCGACGGGCCCCGAGGTGTCCCGCCTCTGGCAAAGCCCGGAGCCCCAGCGCTGCGGGGCCTGCGGATAGGGCGCCAAGGGGAGGGGAAGAGCAGCAAGAGCTTTTGGGCCTGGGCCCTTCCCTGCGGGAGCAGGAGCCCGACGTTCGCCCCCCCGGAAAGAGGCTCGGCGGCGGCCGACGGGCCCCGAGGTGTCCCGCCTCTGGCAAAGCCCGGAGCCCCAGCGCTGCGGGGCCTGCGGATAGGGCGCCAAGGGGAGGGGAAGAGCAGCAAGAGCTTTCGGGGCTGGGCCCTTCCCTGCGGGAGCAGGAGCCCGACGTTCGCCCCCCCGGAAAAGAGGCTCGGCGGCGGCCGACGGGCCCCGAGGTGTCCCGCCTCTGGCAAAGCCCGGAGCCCCAGCGCTGCGGGGCCTGCGGATAGGGCGCCAAGGGGAGGGGAAGAGCAGCAAGAGCTTTCGGGGCTGGGCCCTTTCCCTGTGGGAGCAGGAGCCCGACTTTCGCCCCCCCGGAAAAGAGGCTCGGCGGCGGCCGAGGGGCCCCGAGGTGTCCCGCCTCTGGCAAAGCCCGGAGCCCCAGCGCTGCGGGGCCTGCGGATAGGGCGCCAAGGGGAGGGGAAGAGCAGCAAGAGCTTTCGGGGCTGGGCCCTTCCCTGCGGGAGCAGGAGCTTGACGTTCGCCCCCCCGGAAAAGAGGCTCGGCGGCGGCCGAGGGCCCCGAGGTGTCCCGCCTCTGGCAAAGCCCGGAGCCCCAGCGCTGCGGGGCCTGCGGATAGGGCGCCAAGGGGAGGGGAAGAGCAGCAAGAGCTTTCGGGGCTGGGCCCTTCCCTGCGGGAGCAGGAGCCCGACGTTCGCCCCCCCGGAAAAGAGGCTCGGCGGCGGCCGACGGGCCCCGAGGTGTCCCGCCTCTGGCAAAGCCCGGAGCCCCAGCGCTGCGGGGCCTGCGGATAGGGCGCCAAGGGGAGGGGAAGAGCAGCAAGAGCTTTCGGGGCTGGGCCCTTCCCTGCGGGAGCAGGAGCCCGACGTTCGCCCCCCCGGAAAAGAGGCTCGGCGGCGGCCGACGGGCCCCGAGGTGTCCCGCCTCTGGCAAAGCCCGGAGCCCCAGCGCTGCGGGGCCTGCGGATAGGGCGCCAAGGGGAGGGGAAGAGCAGCAAGAGCTTTCGGGGCTGGGCCCTTCCCTGCGGGAGCAGGAGCCCGACGTTCGCCCCCCCGGAAAAGAGGCTCGGCGGCGGCCGACGGGCCCCGAGGTGTCCCGCCTCTGGCAAAGCCCGGAGCCCCAGCGCTGCGGGGCCTGCGGATAGGGCGCCAAGGGGAGGGGAAGAGCAGCAAGAGCTTTCGGGGCTGGGCCCTTCCCTGCGGGAGCAGGAGCCCGACGTTCGCCCCCCGGAAAAGAGGCTCGGCGGCGGCCGACGGGCCCCGAGGTGTCCCGCCTCTGGCAAAGCCCGGAGCCCCAGCGCTGCGGGGCCTGCGGATAGGGCGCCAAGGGGAGGGGAAGAGCAGCAAGAGCTTTCGGGGCTGGGCCCTTCCCTGCGGGAGCAGGAGCCCGACGTTCGCCCCCCGGAAAAGAGGCTCGGCGGCGGCCGACGGGCCCCGAGGTGTCCCGCCTCTGGCAAAGCCCGGAGCCCCAGCGCTGCGGGGCCTGCGGATAGGGCGCCAAGGGGAGGGGAAGAGCAGCAAGAGCTTTCGGGGCTGGGCCCTTCCCTGCGGGAGCAGGAGCCCGACGTTCGCCCCCCCGGAAAAGAGGCTCGGCGGCGGCCGACGGGCCCCGAGGTGTCCCGCCTCTGGCAAAGCCCGGAGCCCCAGCGCTGCGGGGCCTGCGGATAGGGCGCCAAGGGGAGGGGAAGAGCAGCAAGAGCTTTCGGGGCTGGGCCCTTCCCTGCGGGAGCAGGAGCCCGACGTTCCCCCCCCCGGAAAAGAGGCTCGGCGGCGGCCGACGGGCCCCGAGGTGTCCCGCCTCTGGCAAAGCCCGGAGCCCCAGCGCTGCGGGGCCTGCGGATAAGGTGCCAAGGGGAGGGGAAGAGCAGCAAGAGCTTTCGGGGCTGGGCCCTTCCCTGCGGGAGCAGGAGCCCGACGTTCGCCCCCCCCGGAAAAGAGGCTCGGCGGCGGCCGAGGGGCCCGAGGTGTCCCGCCTCTGGCAAAGCCCGGAGCCCCAGCGCTGCGGGGCCTGCGGATAGGGCGCCAAGGGGAGGGGAAGAGCAGCAAGAGCTTTCGGGGCTGGGCCCTTCCCTGCAGGAGCAGGAGCCCGACGTTCGCCCCCCCGGAAAAGAGGCTCG
The DNA here is from genome assembly GCF_964188355.1 of Buteo buteo. Lineage (NCBI taxonomy): Eukaryota > Metazoa > Chordata > Aves > Accipitriformes > Accipitridae > Buteo > Buteo buteo. Next base: position 22,346 of record NW_027439600.1, read on the forward strand.
GCGGCGGCCGACGGGCCCCGAGGTGTCCCGCCTCTGGCAAAGCCCGGAGCCCCAGCGCTGCGGGGCCTGCGGATAGGGCGCCAAGGGGAGGGGAAGAGCAGCAAGAGCTTTTGGGGCTGGGCCCTTCCCTGCGGGAGCAGGAGCCCGACGTTCGCCCCCCCGGAAAAGAGGCTCGGCGGCGGCCGAGGGGCCCCGAGGTGTCCCGCCTCTGGCAAAGCCCGGAGCCCCAGCGCTGCGGGGCCTGCGGATAGGGCGCCAAGGGGAGGGGAAGAGCAGCAAGAGCTTTCGGGGCTGGGCCCTTCCCTGCGGGAGCAGGAGCCCGACGTTCGCCCCCCCGGAAAAGAGGCTCGGCGGCGGCCGACGGCCCCGAGGTGTCCCGCCTCTGGCAAAGCCCGGAGCCCCAGCGCTGCGGGGCCTGCGGATAGGGCGCCAAGGGGAGGGGAAGAGCAGCAAGAGCTTTTGGGCCTGGGCCCTTCCCTGCGGGAGCAGGAGCCCGACGTTCGCCCCCCCGGAAAAAGAGGCTCGGCGGCGGCCGACGGGCCCCGAGGTGTCCCGCCTCTGGCAAAGCCCAGAGCCCCAGCGCTGCGGGGCCTGCGGATAGGGCGCCAAGGGGAGGGGAAGAGCAGCAAGAGCTTTCGGGGCTGGGCCCTTCCCTGCGGGAGCAGGAGCCCGACGTTCGCCCCCCCGGAAAAGAGGCTCGGCGGCGGCCGACGGGCCCCGAGGTGTCCCGCCTCTGGCAAAGCCCGGAGCCCCAGCGCTGCGGGGCCTGCGGATAGGGCGCCAAGGGGAGGGGAAGAGCAGCAAGAGCTTTCGGGGCTGGGCCCTTTCCCTGCGGGAGCAGGAGCCCGACTTTCGCCCCCCCGGAAAAGAGGCTCGGCGGCGGCCGAGGGGCCCCGAGGTGTCCCGCCTCTGGCAAAGCCCGGAGCCCCAGCGCTGCGGGGCCTGCGGATAGGGCGCCAAGGGGAGGGGAAGAGCAGCAAGAGCTTTCGGGGCTGGGCCCTTCCCTGCGGGAGCAGGAGCCTGACGTTCGCCCCCCCGGAAAAGAGGCTCGGCGGCGGCCGAGGGGCCCCGAGGTGTCCCGCCTCTGGCAAAGCCCGGAGCCCCAGCGCTGCGGGGCCTGCGGATAGGGCGCCAAGGGGAGGGGAAGAGCAGCAAGAGCTTTCGGGGCTGGGCCCTTCCCTGCGGGAGCAGGAGCCCGACGTTCGCCCCCCCGGAAAAGAGGCTCGGCGGCGGCCGACGGGCCCCGAGGTGTCCCGCCTCTGGCAAAGCCCGGAGCCCCAGCGCTGCGGGGCCTGCGGATAGGGCGCCAAGGGGAGGGGAAGAGCAGCAAGAGCTTTCGGGGCTGGGCCCTTCCCTGCGGGAGCAGGAGCCCGACGTTCGCCCCCCCGGAAAAGAGGCTCGGCGGCGGCCGACGGGCCCCGAGGTGTCCCGCCTCTGGCAAAGCCCGGAGCCCCAGCGCTGCGGGGCCTGCGGATAGGGCGCCAAGGGGAGGGGAAGAGCAGCAAGAGCTTTCGGGGCTGGGCCCTTCCCTGCGGGAGCAGGAGCCCGACGTTCGCCCCCCCGGAAAAGAGGCTCGGCGGCGGCCGACGGGCCCCGAGGTGTCCCGCCTCTGGCAAAGCCCGGAGCCCCAGCGCTGCGGGGCCTGCGGATAGGGCGCCAAGGGGAGGGGAAGAGCAGCAAGAGCTTTCGGGGCTGGGCCCTTCCCTGCGGGAGCAGGAGCCCGACGTTCGCCCCCCCGGAAAAGAGGCTCGGCGGCGGCCGACGGGCCCCGAGGTGTCCCGCCTCTGGCAAAGCCCGGAGCCCCAGCGCTGCGGGGCCTGCGGATAGGGCGCCAAGGGGAGGGGAAGAGCAGCAAGAGCTTTCGGGGCTGGGCCCTTCCCTGCGGGAGCAGGAGCCCGACGTTCGCCCCCCCGGAAAAGAGGCTCGGCGGCGGCCGACGGGCCCCGAGGTGTCCCGCCTCTGGCAAAGCCCGGAGCCCCAGCGCTGCGGGGCCTGCGGATAGGGCGCCAAGGGGAGGGGAAGAGCAGCAAGAGCTTTCGGGGCTGGGCCCTTCCCTGCGGGAGCAGGAGCCCGACGTTCGCCCCCCCGGAAAAGAGGCTCGGCGGCGGCCGAGGGGCCCCGAGGTGTCCCGCCTCTGGCAAAGCCCGGAGCCCCAGCGCTGCGGGGCCTGCGGATAGGGCGCCAAGGGGAGGGGAAGAGCAGCAAGAGCTTTCGGGGCTGGGCCCTTCCCTGCGGGAGCAGGAGCCCGACGTTCCCCCCCCCGGAAAAGAGGCTCGGCGGCGGCCGACGGGCCCCGAGGTGTCCCGCCTCTGGCAAAGCCCGGAGCCCCAGCGCTGCGGGGCCTGCGGATAAGGTGCCAAGGGGAGGGGAAGAGCAGCAAGAGCTTTCGGGGCTGGGCCCTTCCCTGCGGGAGCAGGAGCCCGACGTTCGCCCCCCCGGAAAAGAGGCTCGGCGGCGGCCGAGGGGCCCCGAGGTGTCCCGCCTCTGGCAAAGCCCGGAGCCCCAGCGCTGCGGGGCCTGCGGATAGGGCGCCAAGGGGAGGGGAAGAGCAGCAAGAGCTTTCGGGGCTGGGCCCTTCCCTGCAGGAGCAGGAGCCCGACGTTCGCCCCCCCGGAAAAGAGGCTCGGCGGCGGCCGACGGGCCCCGAGGTGTCCCGCCTCTGGCAAAGCCCGGAGCCCCAGCGCTGCGGGGCCTGCGGATAGGGCGCCAAGGGGAGGGGAAGAGCAGCAAGAGCTTTTGGGGCTGGGCCCTTCCCTGCGGGAGCAGGAGCCCGACGTTCGCCCCCCCGGAAAAGAGGCTCGGCGGCGGCCGAGGGGCCCCGAGGTGTCCCGCCTCTGGCAAAGCCCGGAGCCCCAGCGCTGCGGGGCCTGCGGATAGGGCGCCAAGGGGAGGGGAAGAGCAGCAAGAGCTTTCGGGGCTGGGCCCTTCCCTGCGGGAGCAGGAGCCCGACGTTCGCCCCCCCGGAAAAGAGGCTCGGCGGCGGCCGACGGGCCCCGAGGTGTCCCGCCTCTGGCAAAGCCCGGAGCCCCAGCGCTGCGGGGCCTGCGGATAGGGCGCCAAGGGGAGGGGAAGAGCAGCAAGAGCTTTCGGGGCTGGGCCCTTTCCCTGCGGGAGCAGGAGCCCGACTTTCGCCCCCCCGGAAAAGAGGCTCGGCGGCGGCCGAGGGGCCCCGAGGTGTCCCGCCTCTGGCAAAGCCCGGAGCCCCAGCGCTGCGGGGCCTGCGGATAGGGCGCCAAGGGGAGGGGAAGAGCAGCAAGAGCTTTCGGGGCTGGGCCCTTCCCTGCGGGAGCAGGAGCTTGACGTTCGCCCCCCCGGAAAAGAGGCTCGGCGGCGGCCGAGGGGCCCCGAGGTGTCCCGCCTCTGGCAAAGCCCGGAGCCCCAGCGCTGCGGGGCCTGCGGATAGGGCGCCAAGGGGAGGGGAAGAGCAGCAAGAGCTTTCGGGGCTGGGCCCTTCCCTGCAGGAGCAGGAGCCCGACGTTCGCCCCCCCGGAAAAGAGGCTCGGCGGCGGCCGACGGGCCCCGAGGTGTCCCGCCTCTGGCAAAGCCCGGAGCCCCAGCGCTGCGGGGCCTGCGGATAGGGCGCCAAGGGGAGGGGAAGAGCAGCAAGAGCTTTTGGGCCTGGGCCCTTCCCTGCGGGAGCAGGAGCCCGACGTTCGCCCCCCCGGAAAAGAGGCTCGGCGGCGGCCGACGGGCCCCGAGGTGTCCCGCCTCTGGCAAAGCCCGGAGCCCCAGCGCTGCGGGGCCTGCGGATAGGGCGCCAAGGGGAGGGGAAGAGCAGCAAGAGCTTTCGGGGCTGGGCCCTTCCCTGCGGGAGCAGGAGCCCGACGTTCGCCCCCCCGGAAAAGAGGCTCGGCGGCGGCCGACGGGCCCCGAGGTGTCCCGCCTCTGGCAAAGCCCGGAGCCCCAGCGCTGCGGGGCCTGCGGATAGGGCGCCAAGGGGAGGGGAAGAGCAGCAAGAGCTTTCGGGGCTGGGCCCTTTCCCTGCGGGAGCAGGAGCCCAACTTTCGCCCCCCCGGAAAAGAGGCTCGGCGGCGGCCGAGGGGCCCCGAGGTGTCCCGCCTCTGGCAAAGCCCGGAGCCCCAGCGCTGCGGGGCCTGCGGATAGGGCGCCAAGGGGAGGGGAAGAGCAGCAAGAGCTTTCGGGGCTGGGCCCTTCCCTGCGGGAGCAGGAGCTTGACGTTCGCCCCCCCGGAAAAGAGGCTCGGCGGCGGCCGAGGGGCCCCGAGGTGTCCCGCCTCTGGCAAAGCCCGGAGCCCCAGCGCTGCGGGGCCTGCGGATAGGGCGCCAAGGGGAGGGGAAGAGCAGCAAGAGCTTTCGGGGCTGGGCCCTTCCCTGCGGGAGCAGGAGCCCGACGTTCGCCCCCCCGGAAAAGAGGCTCGGCGGCGGCCGACGGGCCCCGAGGTGTCCCGCCTCTGGCAAAGCCCGGAGCCCCAGCGCTGCGGGGCCTGCGGATAGGGCGCCAAGGGGAGGGGAAGAGCAGCAAGAGCTTTCGGGGCTGGGCCCTTCCCTGCGGGAGCAGGAGCCCGACGTTCGCCCCCCCGGAAAAGAGGCTCGGCGGCGGCCGACGGGCCCCGAGGTGTCCCGCCTCTGGCAAAGCCCGGAGCCCCAGCGCTGCGGGGCCTGCGGATAGGGCGCCAAGGGGAGGGGAAGAGCAGCAAGAGCTTTCGGGGCTGGGCCCTTCCCTGCGGGAGCAGGAGCCCGACGTTCGCCCCCCCGGAAAAGAGGCTCGGCGGCGGCCGACGGGCCCCGAGGTGTCCCGCCTCTGGCAAAGCCCGGAGCCCCAGCGCTGCGGGGCCTGCGGATAGGGCGCCAAGGGGAGGGGAAGAGCAGCAAGAGCTTTCGGGGCTGGGCCCTTCCCTGCGGGAGCAGGAGCCCGACGTTCGCCCCCCCGGAAAAGAGGCTCGGCGGCGGCCGACGGGCCCCGAGGTGTCCCGCCTCTGGCAAAGCCCGGAGCCCCAGCGCTGCGGGGCCTGCGGATAGGGCGCCAAGGGGAGGGGAAGAGCAGCAAGAGCTTTCGGGGCTGGGCCCTTCCCTGCGGGAGCAGGAGCCCGACGTTCGCCCCCCCGGAAAAGAGGCTCGGCGGCGGCCGACGGGCCCCGAGGTGTCCCGCCTCTGGCAAAGCCCGGAGCCCCAGCGCTGCGGGGCCTGCGGATAGGGCGCCAAGGGGAGGGGAAGAGCAGCAAGAGCTTTCGGGGCTGGGCCCTTCCCTGCGGGAGCAGGAGCCCGACGTTCGCTCCCACGGAAAAGAGGCTCGGCGGCGGCCGACGGGCCCCGAGGTGTCCCGCCTCTGGCAAAGCCCGGAGCCCCAGCGCTGCGGGGCCTGCGGATAGGGCGCCAAGGGGAGGGGAAGAGCAGCAAGAGCTTTCGGGGCTGGGCCCTTCCCTGCGGGAGCAGGAGCCCGACGTTCGCCCCCCCGGAAAAGAGGCTCGGCGGCGGCCGACGGGCCCCGAGGTGTCCCACCTCTGGCAAAGCCCGGAGCCCCAGCGCTGCGGGGCCTGCGGATAGGGCGCCAAGGGGAGGGGAAGAGCAGCAAGAGCTTTCGGGGCTGGGCCCTTCCCTGCGGGAGCAGGAGCCCGACGTTCGCCCCCCCGGAAAAGAGGCTCGGCGGCGGCCGACGGGCCCCGAGGTGTCCCGCCTCTGGCAAAGCCCGGAGCCCCAGCGCTGCGGGGCCTGCGGATAGGGCGCCAAGGGGAGGGGAAGAGCAGCAAGAGCTTTCGGGGCTGGGCCCTTCCCTGCGGGAGCAGGAGCCCGACGTTCGCCCCCCCGGAAAAGAGGCTCGGCGGCGGCCGACGGGCCCCGAGGTGTCCCGCCTCTGGCAAAGCCCGGAGCCCCAGCGCTGCGGGGCCTGCGGATAGGGCGCCAAGGGGAGGGGAAGAGCAGCAAGAGCTTTCGGGGCTGGGCCCTTCCCTGCGGGAGCAGGAGCCCGACGTTCGCCCCCCCGGAAAAGAGGCTCGGCGGCGGCCGACGGGCCCCGAGGTGTCCAGCCTCTGGCAAAGCCCGGAGCCCCAGCGCTGCGGGGCCTGCGGATAGGGCGCCAAGGGGAGGGGAAGAGCAGCAAGAGCTTTCGGGGCTGGGCCCTTCCCTGCGGGAGCAGGAGCCCGACGTTCGCCCCCCCGGAAAAGAGGCTCGGCGGCGGCCGACGGGCCCTGAGGTGTCCCGCCTCTGGCAAAGCCCGGAGCCCCAGCGCTGCGGGGCCTGCGGATAGGGCGCCAAGGGGAGGGGAAGAGCAGCAAGAGCTTTCGGGGCTGGGCCCTTCCCTGCGGGAGCAGGAGCCCGACGTTCGCCCCCCCGGAAAAGAGGCTCGGCGGCGGCCGACGGGCCCCGAGGTGTCCCGCCTCTGGCAAAGCCCGGAGCCCCAGCGCTGCGGGGCCTGCGGATAGGGCGCCAAGGGGAGGGGAAGAGCAGCAAGAGCTTTCGGGGCTGGGCCCTTCCCTGCGGGAGCAGGAGCCCGACGTTCGCCCCCCCGGAAAAGAGGCTCGGCGGCGGCCGACGGGCCCCGAGGTGTCCCGCCTCTGGCAAAGCCCGGAGCCCCAGCGCTGCGGGGCCTGCGGATAGGGCGCCAAGGGGAGGGGAAGAGCAGCAAGAGCTTTCGGGGCTGGGCCCTTCCCTGCGGGAGCAGGAGCCCGACGTTCGCCCCCCCGGAAAAGAGGCTCGGCGGCGGCCGACGGGCCCCGAGGTGTCCCACCTCTGGCAAAGCCCGGAGCCCCAGCGCTGCGGGGCCTGCGGATAGGGCGCCAAGGGGAGGGGAAGAGCAGCAAGAGCTTTCGGGGCTGGGCCCTTCCCTGCGGGAGCAGGAGCCCGACGTTCGCCCCCCCGGAAAAGAGGCTCGGCGGCGGCCGACGGGCCCCGAGGTGTCCCGCCTCTGGCAAAGCCCGGAGCCCCAGCGCTGCGGGGCCTGCGGATAGGGCGCCAAGGGGAGGGGAAGAGCAGCAAGAGCTTTCGGGGCTGGGCCCTTCCCTGCGGGAGCAGGAGCCCGACGTTCGCCCCCCCGGAAAAGAGGCTCGGCGGCGGCCGACGGGCCCCGAGGTGTCCCGCCTCTGGCAAAGCCCGGAGCCCCAGCGCTGCGGGGCCTGCGGATAGGGCGCCAAGGGGAGGGGAAGAGCAGCAAGAGCTTTCGGGGCTGGGCCCTTCCCTGCGGGAGCAGGAGCCCGACGTTCGCCCCCCCGGAAAAGAGGCTCGGCGGCGGCCGACGGGCCCCGAGGTGTCCAGCCTCTGGCAAAGCCCGGAGCCCCAGCGCTGCGGGGCCTGCGGATAGGGCGCCAAGGGGAGGGGAAGAGCAGCAAGAGCTTTCGGGGCTGGGCCCTTCCCTGCGGGAGCAGGAGCCCGACGTTCGCCCCCCCGGAAAAGAGGCTCGGCGGCGGCCGACGGGCCCCGAGGTGTCCCGCCTCTGGCAAAGCCCGGAGCCCCAGCGCTGCGGGGCCTGCGGATAGGGCGCCAAGGGGAGGGGAAGAGCAGCAAGAGCTTTCGGGGCTGGGCCCTTCCCTGCGGGAGCAGGAGCCCGACGTTCGCCCCCCCGGAAAAGAGGCTCGGCGGCGGCCGACGGGCCCCGAGGTGTCCCGCCTCTGGCAAAGCCCGGAGCCCCAGCGCTGCGGGGCCTGCGGATAGGGCGCCAAGGGGAGGGGAAGAGCAGCAAGAGCTTTCGGGGCTGGGCCCTTCCCTGCGGGAGCAGGAGCCCGACGTTCCCCCCCCCGGAAAAGAGGCTCGGCGGCGGCCGACGGGCCCCGAGGTGTCCCGCCTCTGGCAAAGCCCGGAGCCCCAGCGCTGCGGGGCCTGCGGATAAGGTGCCAAGGGGAGGGGAAGAGCAGCAAGAGCTTTCGGGGCTGGGCCCTTCCCTGCGGGAGCAGGAGCCCGACGTTCGCCCCCCCGGAAAAGAGGCTCGGCGGCGGCCGAGGGGCCCCGAGGTGTCCCGCCTCTGGCAAAGCCCGGAGCCCCAGCGCTGCGGGGCCTGCGGATAGGGCGCCAAGGGGAGGGGAAGAGCAGCAAGAGCTTTCGGGGCTGGGCCCTTCCCTGCAGGAGCAGGAGCCCGACGTTCGCCCCCCCGGAAAAGAGGCTCGGCGGCGGCCGACGGGCCCCGAGGTGTCCCGCCTCTGGCAAAGCCCGGAGCCCCAGCGCTGCGGGGCCTGCGGATAGGGCGCCAAGGGGAGGGGAAGAGCAGCAAGAGCTTTCGGGGCTGGGCCCTTCCCTGCGGGAGCAGGAGCCCGACGTTCGCCCCCCCGGAAAAGAGGCTCGGCGGCGGCCGAGGGGCCCCGAGGTGTCCCGCCTCTGGCAAAGCCCGGAGCCCCAGCGCTGCGGGGCCTGCGGATAGGGCGCCAAGGGGAGGGAAGAGCAGCAAGAGCTTTCGGGGCTGGGCCCTTCCCTGCGGGAGCAGGAGCCCGACGTTCGCCCCCCCGGAAAAAGAGGCTCGGCGGCGGCCGACGGGCCCCGAGGTGTCCCGCCTCTGGCAAAGCCCGGAGCCCCAGCGCTGCGGGGCCTGCGGATAGGGCGCCAAGGGGAGGGGAAGAGCAGCAAGAGCTTTCGGGGCTGGGCCCTTTCCTGCGGGAGCAGGAGCCCGACTTTCGCCCCCCCGGAAAAGAGGCTCGGCGGCGGCCGAGGGGCCCCGAGGTGTCCCGCCTCTGGCAAAGCCCGGAGCCCCAGCGCTGCGGGGCCTGCGGATAGGGCGCCAAGGGGAGGGGAAGAGCAGCAAGAGCTTTCGGGGCTGGGCCCTTCCCTGCGGGAGCAGGAGCTTGACGTTCGCCCCCCCGGAAAAGAGGCTCGGCGGCGGCCGAGGGGCCCCGAGGTGTCCCGCCTCTGCAAAGCCCGGAGCCCCAGCGCTGCGGGGCCTGCGGATAGGGCGCCAAGGGGAGGGGAAGAGCAGCAAGAGCTTTCGGGGCTGGGCCCTTCCCTGCGGGAGCAGGAGCCCGACGTTCGCCCCCCCGGAAAAGAGGCTCGGCGGCGGCCGACGGGCCCCGAGGTGTCCCGCCTCTGGCAAAGCCCGGAGCCCCAGCGCTGCGGGGCCTGCGGATAGGGCGCCAAGGGGAGGGGAAGAGCAGCAAGAGCTTTCGGGGCTGGGCCCTTCCCTGCGGGAGCAGGAGCCCGACGTTCGCCCCCCCGGAAAAGAGGCTCGGCGGCGGCCGACGGGCCCCGAGGTGTCCCGCCTCTGGCAAAGCCCGGAGCCCCAGCGCTGCGGGGCCTGCGGATAGGGCGCCAAGGGGAGGGGAAGAGCAGCAAGAGCTTTCGGGGCTGGGCCCTTCCCTGCGGGAGCAGGAGCCCGACGTTCGCCCCCCGGAAAAGAGCTCGGCGGCGGCCGACGGGCCCCGAGGTGTCCCGCCTCTGGCAAAGCCCGGAGCCCCAGCGCTGCGGGGCCTGCGGATAGGGCGCCAAGGGGAGGGGAAGAGCAGCAAGAGCTTTCGGGGCTGGGCCCTTCCCTGCGGGAGCAGGAGCCCGACGTTCGCCCCCCCGGAAAAGAGGCTCGGCGGCGGCCGACGGGCCCCGAGGTGTCCCGCCTCTGGCAAAGCCCGGAGCCCCAGCGCTGCGGGGCCTGCGGATAGGGCGCCAAGGGGAGGGGAAGAGCAGCAAGAGCTTTCGGGGCTGGGCCCTTCCCTGCGGGAGCAGGAGCCCGACGTTCGCCCCCCCGGAAAAGAGGCTCGGCGGCGGCCGACGGGCCCCGAGGTGTCCCGCCTCTGGCAAAGCCCGGAGCCCCAGCGCTGCGGGGCCTGCGGATAGGGCGCCAAGGGGAGGGGAAGAGCAGCAAGAGCTTTCGGGGCTGGGCCCTTCCCTGCGGGAGCAGGAGCCCGACGTTCGCCCCCCCCGGAAAAGAGGCTCGGCGGCGGCCGACGGGCCCCGAGGTGTCCCGCCTCTGGCAAAGCCCGGAGCCCCAGCGCTGCGGGGCCTGCGGATAGGGCGCCAAGGGGAGGATACTCGAAGAGCAGCAAGAGCTTTCGGGGCTGGGCCCTTCCCTGCGGGAGCAGGAGCCCGACGTTCGCCCCCCCCGGAAAAGAGGCTCGGCGGCGGCCGACGGGCCCCGAGGTGTCCCGCCTCTGCAAAGCCCGGAGCCCCAGCGCTGCGGGGCCTGCGGATAGGGCGCCAAGGGGATG
>NW_027439601.1:0-32249 GCF_964188355.1 Buteo buteo
AGGGTTAGGAGTTAGGGTTAGGGTTTCTATTAGGTTAGTTTTAAGGGCTAAGGTCAGTTTTAGGGTTAAGGTTGGGTTAGGGTTAGGATTAGGGTTAGGGTACGACTTAGGGCTAGGGTTAGGGCTAGGGTTAGGGTTAGGGTTAGGGTTAGGGTTTAGGGTTATGGTTAGGGTTAGGGGTTAGGGGTTAGGGGTTAGGCTTAGGGTTAGCGTTACGGTTAGGGGTTAGGGGTTAGGGTTAGGGCTAAGGTTAGGGTTAGGGTTAGGGTTAGGGTTAGGGCTAGGGTTAGGGTTAGGGTTAGGGTTACGGCTAGGGTTAGGGTTAGGGTTAGGTTAGGCTTAGGGTTAGGAGTTAGGGTTAGGGTTTCTATTAGGTTAGTTTTAAGGGCTAAGGTTAGTTTTAGGGTTAAGGTTGGGTTAGGGTTAGGATTAGGGTTAGGGTACGACTTAGGGCTAGGGTTAGGGCTAGGGTTAGGGTTAGGGTTAGGGTTAGGGTTTAGGGTTATGGTTAGGGTTAGGGGTTAGGGGTTAGGGGTTAGGCTTAGGGTTAGCGTTACGGTTAGGGGTTAGGGGTTAGGGTTAGGGCTAAGGTTAGGGTTAGGGTTAGGGTTAGGGTTAGGGCTAGGGTTAGGGTTAGGGTTAGGGTTACGGCTAGGGTTAGGGTTAGGGTTAGGTTAGGCTTAGGGTTAGGAGTTAGGGTTAGGGTTTCTATTAGGTTAGTTTTAAGGGCTAAGGTTAGTTTTAGGGTTAAGGTTGGGTTAGGGTTAGGATTAGGGTTAGGGTACGACTTAGGGCTAGGGTTAGGGCTAGGGTTAGGGTTAGGGTTAGGGTTAGGGTTTAGGGTTATGGTTAGGGTTAGGGGTTAGGGGTTAGGGGTTAGGCTTAGGGTTAGCGTTACGGTTAGGGGTTAGGGGTTAGGGTTAGGGCTAAGGTTAGGGTTAGGGTTAGGGTTAGGGTTAGGGCTAGGGTTAGGGTTAGGGTTAGGGTTACGGCTAGGGTTAGGGTTAGGGTTAGGTTAGGCTTAGGGTTAGGAGTTAGGGTTAGGGTTTCTATTAGGTTAGTTTTAAGGGCTAAGGTTAGTTTTAGGGTTAAGGTTGGGTTAGGGTTAGGATTAGGGTTAGGGTACGACTTAGGGCTAGGGTTAGGGCTAGGGTTAGGGTTAGGGTTAGGGTTAGGGTTTAGGGTTATGGTTAGGGTTAGGGGTTAGGGGTTAGGGGTTAGGCTTAGGGTTAGCGTTACGGTTAGGGGTTAGGGGTTAGGGTTAGGGCTAAGGTTAGGGTTAGGGTTAGGGTTAGGGTTAGGGCTAGGGTTAGGGTTAGGGTTAGGGTTACGGCTAGGGTTAGGGTTAGGGTTAGGTTAGGCTTAGGGTTAGGAGTTAGGGTTAGGGTTTCTATTAGGTTAGTTTTAAGGGCTAAGGTTAGTTTTAGGGTTAAGGTTGGGTTAGGGTTAGGATTAGGGTTAGGGTACGACTTAGGGCTAGGGTTAGGGCTAGGGTTAGGGTTAGGGTTAGGGTTAGGGTTTAGGGTTATGGTTAGGGTTAGGGGTTAGGGGTTAGGGGTTAGGCTTAGGGTTAGCGTTACGGTTAGGGGTTAGGGGTTAGGGTTAGGGCTAAGGTTAGGGTTAGGGTTAGGGTTAGGGTTAGGGCTAGGGTTAGGGTTAGGGTTAGGGTTACGGCTAGGGTTAGGGTTAGGGTTAGGTTAGGCTTAGGGTTAGGAGTTAGGGTTAGGGTTTCTATTAGGTTAGTTTTAAGGGCTAAGGTTAGTTTTAGGGTTAAGGTTGGGTTAGGGTTAGGATTAGGGTTAGGGTACGACTTAGGGCTAGGGTTAGGGCTAGGGTTAGGGTTAGGGTTAGGGTTAGGGTTTAGGGTTATGGTTAGGGTTAGGGGTTAGGGGTTAGGGGTTAGGCTTAGGGTTAGCGTTACGGTTAGGGGTTAGGGGTTAGGGTTAGGGCTAAGGTTAGGGTTAGGGTTAGGGTTAGGGTTAGGGCTAGGGTTAGGGTTAGGGTTAGGGTTACGGCTAGGGTTAGGGTTAGGGTTAGGTTAGGCTTAGGGTTAGGAGTTAGGGTTAGGGTTTCTATTAGGTTAGTTTTAAGGGCTAAGGTTAGTTTTAGGGTTAAGGTTGGGTTAGGGTTAGGATTAGGGTTAGGGTACGACTTAGGGCTAGGGTTAGGGCTAGGGTTAGGGTTAGGGTTAGGGTTAGGGTTTAGGGTTATGGTTAGGGTTAGGGGTTAGGGGTTAGGGGTTAGGCTTAGGGTTAGCGTTACGGTTAGGGGTTAGGGGTTAGGGTTAGGGCTAAGGTTAGGGTTAGGGTTAGGGTTAGGGTTAGGGCTAGGGTTAGGGTTAGGGTTAGGGTTACGGCTAGGGTTAGGGTTAGGGTTAGGTTAGGCTTAGGGTTAGGAGTTAGGGTTAGGGTTTCTATTAGGTTAGTTTTAAGGGCTAAGGTTAGTTTTAGGGTTAAGGTTGGGTTAGGGTTAGGATTAGGGTTAGGGTACGACTTAGGGCTAGGGTTAGGGCTAGGGTTAGGGTTAGGGTTAGGGTTAGGGTTTAGGGTTATGGTTAGGGTTAGGGGTTAGGGGTTAGGGGTTAGGCTTAGGGTTAGCGTTACGGTTAGGGGTTAGGGGTTAGGGTTAGGGCTAAGGTTAGGGTTAGGGTTAGGGTTAGGGTTAGGGCTAGGGTTAGGGTTAGGGTTAGGGTTACGGCTAGGGTTAGGGTTAGGGTTAGGTTAGGCTTAGGGTTAGGAGTTAGGGTTAGGGTTTCTATTAGGTTAGTTTTAAGGGCTAAGGTTAGTTTTAGGGTTAAGGTTGGGTTAGGGTTAGGATTAGGGTTAGGGTACGACTTAGGGCTAGGGTTAGGGCTAGGGTTAGGGTTAGGGTTAGGGTTAGGGTTTAGGGTTATGGTTAGGGTTAGGGGTTAGGGGTTAGGGGTTAGGCTTAGGGTTAGCGTTACGGTTAGGGGTTAGGGGTTAGGGTTAGGGCTAAGGTTAGGGTTAGGGTTAGGGTTAGGGTTAGGGCTAGGGTTAGGGTTAGGGTTAGGGTTACGGCTAGGGTTAGGGTTAGGGTTAGGTTAGGCTTAGGGTTAGGAGTTAGGGTTAGGGTTTCTATTAGGTTAGTTTTAAGGGCTAAGGTTAGTTTTAGGGTTAAGGTTGGGTTAGGGTTAGGATTAGGGTTAGGGTACGACTTAGGGCTAGGGTTAGGGCTAGGGTTAGGGTTAGGGTTAGGGTTAGGGTTTAGGGTTATGGTTAGGGTTAGGGGTTAGGGGTTAGGGGTTAGGCTTAGGGTTAGCGTTACGGTTAGGGGTTAGGGGTTAGGGTTAGGGCTAAGGTTAGGGTTAGGGTTAGGGTTAGGGTTAGGGCTAGGGTTAGGGTTAGGGTTAGGGTTACGGCTAGGGTTAGGGTTAGGGTTAGGTTAGGCTTAGGGTTAGGAGTTAGGGTTAGGGTTTCTATTAGGTTAGTTTTAAGGGCTAAGGTTAGTTTTAGGGTTAAGGTTGGGTTAGGGTTAGGATTAGGGTTAGGGTACGACTTAGGGCTAGGGTTAGGGCTAGGGTTAGGGTTAGGGTTAGGGTTAGGGTTTAGGGTTATGGTTAGGGTTAGGGGTTAGGGGTTAGGGGTTAGGCTTAGGGTTAGCGTTACGGTTAGGGGTTAGGGGTTAGGGTTAGGGCTAAGGTTAGGGTTAGGGTTAGGGTTAGGGTTAGGGCTAGGGTTAGGGTTAGGGTTAGGGTTACGGCTAGGGTTAGGGTTAGGGTTAGGTTAGGCTTAGGGTTAGGAGTTAGGGTTAGGGTTTCTATTAGGTTAGTTTTAAGGGCTAAGGTTAGTTTTAGGGTTAAGGTTGGGTTAGGGTTAGGATTAGGGTTAGGGTACGACTTAGGGCTAGGGTTAGGGCTAGGGTTAGGGTTAGGGTTAGGGTTAGGGTTTAGGGTTATGGTTAGGGTTAGGGGTTAGGGGTTAGGGGTTAGGCTTAGGGTTAGCGTTACGGTTAGGGGTTAGGGGTTAGGGTTAGGGCTAAGGTTAGGGTTAGGGTTAGGGTTAGGGTTAGGGCTAGGGTTAGGGTTAGGGTTAGGGTTACGGCTAGGGTTAGGGTTAGGGTTAGGTTAGGCTTAGGGTTAGGAGTTAGGGTTAGGGTTTCTATTAGGTTAGTTTTAAGGGCTAAGGTTAGTTTTAGGGTTAAGGTTGGGTTAGGGTTAGGATTAGGGTTAGGGTACGACTTAGGGCTAGGGTTAGGGCTAGGGTTAGGGTTAGGGTTAGGGTTAGGGTTTAGGGTTATGGTTAGGGTTAGGGGTTAGGGGTTAGGGGTTAGGCTTAGGGTTAGCGTTACGGTTAGGGGTTAGGGGTTAGGGTTAGGGCTAAGGTTAGGGTTAGGGTTAGGGTTAGGGTTAGGGCTAGGGTTAGGGTTAGGGTTAGGGTTACGGCTAGGGTTAGGGTTAGGGTTAGGTTAGGCTTAGGGTTAGGAGTTAGGGTTAGGGTTTCTATTAGGTTAGTTTTAAGGGCTAAGGTTAGTTTTAGGGTTAAGGTTGGGTTAGGGTTAGGATTAGGGTTAGGGTACGACTTAGGGCTAGGGTTAGGGCTAGGGTTAGGGTTAGGGTTAGGGTTAGGGTTTAGGGTTATGGTTAGGGTTAGGGGTTAGGGGTTAGGGGTTAGGCTTAGGGTTAGCGTTACGGTTAGGGGTTAGGGGTTAGGGTTAGGGCTAAGGTTAGGGTTAGGGTTAGGGTTAGGGTTAGGGCTAGGGTTAGGGTTAGGGTTAGGGTTACGGCTAGGGTTAGGGTTAGGGTTAGGTTAGGCTTAGGGTTAGGAGTTAGGGTTAGGGTTTCTATTAGGTTAGTTTTAAGGGCTAAGGTTAGTTTTAGGGTTAAGGTTGGGTTAGGGTTAGGATTAGGGTTAGGGTACGACTTAGGGCTAGGGTTAGGGCTAGGGTTAGGGTTAGGGTTAGGGTTAGGGTTTAGGGTTATGGTTAGGGTTAGGGGTTAGGGGTTAGGGGTTAGGCTTAGGGTTAGCGTTACGGTTAGGGGTTAGGGGTTAGGGTTAGGGCTAAGGTTAGGGTTAGGGTTAGGGTTAGGGTTAGGGCTAGGGTTAGGGTTAGGGTTAGGGTTACGGCTAGGGTTAGGGTTAGGGTTAGGTTAGGCTTAGGGTTAGGAGTTAGGGTTAGGGTTTCTATTAGGTTAGTTTTAAGGGCTAAGGTTAGTTTTAGGGTTAAGGTTGGGTTAGGGTTAGGATTAGGGTTAGGGTACGACTTAGGGCTAGGGTTAGGGCTAGGGTTAGGGTTAGGGTTAGGGTTAGGGTTTAGGGTTATGGTTAGGGTTAGGGGTTAGGGGTTAGGGGTTAGGCTTAGGGTTAGCGTTACGGTTAGGGGTTAGGGGTTAGGGTTAGGGCTAAGGTTAGGGTTAGGGTTAGGGTTAGGGTTAGGGCTAGGGTTAGGGTTAGGGTTAGGGTTACGGCTAGGGTTAGGGTTAGGGTTAGGTTAGGCTTAGGGTTAGGAGTTAGGGTTAGGGTTTCTATTAGGTTAGTTTTAAGGGCTAAGGTTAGTTTTAGGGTTAAGGTTGGGTTAGGGTTAGGATTAGGGTTAGGGTACGACTTAGGGCTAGGGTTAGGGCTAGGGTTAGGGTTAGGGTTAGGGTTAGGGTTTAGGGTTATGGTTAGGGTTAGGGGTTAGGGGTTAGGGGTTAGGCTTAGGGTTAGCGTTACGGTTAGGGGTTAGGGGTTAGGGTTAGGGCTAAGGTTAGGGTTAGGGTTAGGGTTAGGGTTAGGGCTAGGGTTAGGGTTAGGGTTAGGGTTACGGCTAGGGTTAGGGTTAGGGTTAGGTTAGGCTTAGGGTTAGGAGTTAGGGTTAGGGTTTCTATTAGGTTAGTTTTAAGGGCTAAGGTTAGTTTTAGGGTTAAGGTTGGGTTAGGGTTAGGATTAGGGTTAGGGTACGACTTAGGGCTAGGGTTAGGGCTAGGGTTAGGGTTAGGGTTAGGGTTAGGGTTTAGGGTTATGGTTAGGGTTAGGGGTTAGGGGTTAGGGGTTAGGCTTAGGGTTAGCGTTACGGTTAGGGGTTAGGGGTTAGGGTTAGGGCTAAGGTTAGGGTTAGGGTTAGGGTTAGGGTTAGGGCTAGGGTTAGGGTTAGGGTTAGGGTTACGGCTAGGGTTAGGGTTAGGGTTAGGTTAGGCTTAGGGTTAGGAGTTAGGGTTAGGGTTTCTATTAGGTTAGTTTTAAGGGCTAAGGTTAGTTTTAGGGTTAAGGTTGGGTTAGGGTTAGGATTAGGGTTAGGGTACGACTTAGGGCTAGGGTTAGGGCTAGGGTTAGGGTTAGGGTTAGGGTTAGGGTTTAGGGTTATGGTTAGGGTTAGGGGTTAGGGGTTAGGGGTTAGGCTTAGGGTTAGCGTTACGGTTAGGGGTTAGGGGTTAGGGTTAGGGCTAAGGTTAGGGTTAGGGTTAGGGTTAGGGTTAGGGCTAGGGTTAGGGTTAGGGTTAGGGTTACGGCTAGGGTTAGGGTTAGGGTTAGGTTAGGCTTAGGGTTAGGAGTTAGGGTTAGGGTTTCTATTAGGTTAGTTTTAAGGGCTAAGGTTAGTTTTAGGGTTAAGGTTGGGTTAGGGTTAGGATTAGGGTTAGGGTACGACTTAGGGCTAGGGTTAGGGCTAGGGTTAGGGTTAGGGTTAGGGTTAGGGTTTAGGGTTATGGTTAGGGTTAGGGGTTAGGGGTTAGGGGTTAGGCTTAGGGTTAGCGTTACGGTTAGGGGTTAGGGGTTAGGGTTAGGGCTAAGGTTAGGGTTAGGGTTAGGGTTAGGGTTAGGGCTAGGGTTAGGGTTAGGGTTAGGGTTACGGCTAGGGTTAGGGTTAGGGTTAGGTTAGGCTTAGGGTTAGGAGTTAGGGTTAGGGTTTCTATTAGGTTAGTTTTAAGGGCTAAGGTTAGTTTTAGGGTTAAGGTTGGGTTAGGGTTAGGATTAGGGTTAGGGTACGACTTAGGGCTAGGGTTAGGGCTAGGGTTAGGGTTAGGGTTAGGGTTAGGGTTTAGGGTTATGGTTAGGGTTAGGGGTTAGGGGTTAGGGGTTAGGCTTAGGGTTAGCGTTACGGTTAGGGGTTAGGGGTTAGGGTTAGGGCTAAGGTTAGGGTTAGGGTTAGGGTTAGGGTTAGGGCTAGGGTTAGGGTTAGGGTTAGGGTTACGGCTAGGGTTAGGGTTAGGGTTAGGTTAGGCTTAGGGTTAGGAGTTAGGGTTAGGGTTTCTATTAGGTTAGTTTTAAGGGCTAAGGTTAGTTTTAGGGTTAAGGTTGGGTTAGGGTTAGGATTAGGGTTAGGGTACGACTTAGGGCTAGGGTTAGGGCTAGGGTTAGGGTTAGGGTTAGGGTTAGGGTTTAGGGTTATGGTTAGGGTTAGGGGTTAGGGGTTAGGGGTTAGGCTTAGGGTTAGCGTTACGGTTAGGGGTTAGGGGTTAGGGTTAGGGCTAAGGTTAGGGTTAGGGTTAGGGTTAGGGTTAGGGCTAGGGTTAGGGTTAGGGTTAGGGTTACGGCTAGGGTTAGGGTTAGGGTTAGGTTAGGCTTAGGGTTAGGAGTTAGGGTTAGGGTTTCTATTAGGTTAGTTTTAAGGGCTAAGGTTAGTTTTAGGGTTAAGGTTGGGTTAGGGTTAGGATTAGGGTTAGGGTACGACTTAGGGCTAGGGTTAGGGCTAGGGTTAGGGTTAGGGTTAGGTTAGGCTTAGGGTTAGGAGTTAGGGTTAGGGTTTCTATTAGGTTAGTTTTAAGGGCTAAGGTTAGTTTTAGGGTTAAGGTTGGGTTAGGGTTAGGATTAGGGTTAGGGTACGACTTAGGGCTAGGGTTAGGGCTAGGGTTAGGGTTAGGGTTAGGGTTAGGGTTTAGGGTTATGGTTAGGGTTAGGGGTTAGGGGTTAGGGGTTAGGCTTAGGGTTAGCGTTACGGTTAGGGGTTAGGGGTTAGGGTTAGGGCTAAGGTTAGGGTTAGGGTTAGGGTTAGGGTTAGGGCTAGGGTTAGGGTTAGGGTTAGGGTTACGGCTAGGGTTAGGGTTAGGGTTAGGTTAGGCTTAGGGTTAGGAGTTAGGGTTAGGGTTTCTATTAGGTTAGTTTTAAGGGCTAAGGTTAGTTTTAGGGTTAAGGTTGGGTTAGGGTTAGGATTAGGGTTAGGGTACGACTTAGGGCTAGGGTTAGGGCTAGGGTTAGGGTTAGGGTTAGGGTTAGGGTTTAGGGTTATGGTTAGGGTTAGGGGTTAGGGGTTAGGGGTTAGGCTTAGGGTTAGCGTTACGGTTAGGGGTTAGGGGTTAGGGTTAGGGCTAAGGTTAGGGTTAGGGTTAGGGTTAGGGTTAGGGCTAGGGTTAGGGTTAGGGTTAGGGTTACGGCTAGGGTTAGGGTTAGGGTTAGGTTAGGCTTAGGGTTAGGAGTTAGGGTTAGGGTTTCTATTAGGTTAGTTTTAAGGGCTAAGGTTAGTTTTAGGGTTAAGGTTGGGTTAGGGTTAGGATTAGGGTTAGGGTACGACTTAGGGCTAGGGTTAGGGCTAGGGTTAGGGTTAGGGTTAGGGTTAGGGTTTAGGGTTAGGGGTTAGGGGTTAGGGGTTAGGCTTAGGGTTAGCGTTACGGTTAGGGGTTAGGGGTTAGGGTTAGGGCTAAGGTTAGGGTTAGGGTTAGGGTTAGGGTTAGGGCTAGGGTTAGGGTTAGGGTTAGGGTTACGGCTAGGGTTAGGGTTAGGGTTAGGTTAGGCTTAGGGTTAGGAGTTAGGGTTAGGGTTTCTATTAGGTTAGTTTTAAGGGCTAAGGTTAGTTTTAGGGTTAAGGTTGGGTTAGGGTTAGGATTAGGGTTAGGGTACGACTTAGGGCTAGGGTTAGGGCTAGGGTTAGGGTTAGGGTTAGGGTTAGGGTTTAGGGTTATGGTTAGGGTTAGGGGTTAGGGGTTAGGGGTTAGGCTTAGGGTTAGCGTTACGGTTAGGGGTTAGGGGTTAGGGTTAGGGCTAAGGTTAGGGTTAGGGTTAGGGTTAGGGTTAGGGCTAGGGTTAGGGTTAGGGTTAGGGTTACGGCTAGGGTTAGGGTTAGGGTTAGGTTAGGCTTAGGGTTAGGAGTTAGGGTTAGGGTTTCTATTAGGTTAGTTTTAAGGGCTAAGGTTAGTTTTAGGGTTAAGGTTGGGTTAGGGTTAGGATTAGGGTTAGGGTACGACTTAGGGCTAGGGTTAGGGCTAGGGTTAGGGTTAGGGTTAGGGTTAGGGTTTAGGGTTATGGTTAGGGTTAGGGGTTAGGGGTTAGGGGTTAGGCTTAGGGTTAGCGTTACGGTTAGGGGTTAGGGGTTAGGGTTAGGGCTAAGGTTAGGGTTAGGGTTAGGGTTAGGGTTAGGGCTAGGGTTAGGGTTAGGGTTAGGGTTACGGCTAGGGTTAGGGTTAGGGTTAGGTTAGGCTTAGGGTTAGGAGTTAGGGTTAGGGTTTCTATTAGGTTAGTTTTAAGGGCTAAGGTTAGTTTTAGGGTTAAGGTTGGGTTAGGGTTAGGATTAGGGTTAGGGTACGACTTAGGGCTAGGGTTAGGGCTAGGGTTAGGGTTAGGGTTAGGGTTAGGGTTTAGGGTTATGGTTAGGGTTAGGGGTTAGGGGTTAGGGGTTAGGCTTAGGGTTAGCGTTACGGTTAGGGGTTAGGGGTTAGGGTTAGGGCTAAGGTTAGGGTTAGGGTTAGGGTTAGGGTTAGGGCTAGGGTTAGGGTTAGGGTTAGGGTTACGGCTAGGGTTAGGGTTAGGGTTAGGTTAGGCTTAGGGTTAGGAGTTAGGGTTAGGGTTTCTATTAGGTTAGTTTTAAGGGCTAAGGTTAGTTTTAGGGTTAAGGTTGGGTTAGGGTTAGGATTAGGGTTAGGGTACGACTTAGGGCTAGGGTTAGGGCTAGGGTTAGGGTTAGGGTTAGGGTTAGGGTTTAGGGTTATGGTTAGGGTTAGGGGTTAGGGGTTAGGGGTTAGGCTTAGGGTTAGCGTTACGGTTAGGGGTTAGGGGTTAGGGTTAGGGCTAAGGTTAGGGTTAGGGTTAGGGTTAGGGTTAGGGCTAGGGTTAGGGTTAGGGTTAGGGTTACGGCTAGGGTTAGGGTTAGGGTTAGGTTAGGCTTAGGGTTAGGAGTTAGGGTTAGGGTTTCTATTAGGTTAGTTTTAAGGGCTAAGGTTAGTTTTAGGGTTAAGGTTGGGTTAGGGTTAGGATTAGGGTTAGGGTACGACTTAGGGCTAGGGTTAGGGCTAGGGTTAGGGTTAGGGTTAGGGTTAGGGTTTAGGGTTATGGTTAGGGTTAGGGGTTAGGGGTTAGGGGTTAGGCTTAGGGTTAGCGTTACGGTTAGGGGTTAGGGGTTAGGGTTAGGGCTAAGGTTAGGGTTAGGGTTAGGGTTAGGGTTAGGGCTAGGGTTAGGGTTAGGGTTAGGGTTACGGCTAGGGTTAGGGTTAGGGTTAGGTTAGGCTTAGGGTTAGGAGTTAGGGTTAGGGTTTCTATTAGGTTAGTTTTAAGGGCTAAGGTTAGTTTTAGGGTTAAGGTTGGGTTAGGGTTAGGATTAGGGTTAGGGTACGACTTAGGGCTAGGGTTAGGGCTAGGGTTAGGGTTAGGGTTAGGGTTAGGGTTTAGGGTTATGGTTAGGGTTAGGGGTTAGGGGTTAGGGGTTAGGCTTAGGGTTAGCGTTACGGTTAGGGGTTAGGGGTTAGGGTTAGGGCTAAGGTTAGGGTTAGGGTTAGGGTTAGGGTTAGGGCTAGGGTTAGGGTTAGGGTTAGGGTTACGGCTAGGGTTAGGGTTAGGGTTAGGTTAGGCTTAGGGTTAGGAGTTAGGGTTAGGGTTTCTATTAGGTTAGTTTTAAGGGCTAAGGTTAGTTTTAGGGTTAAGGTTGGGTTAGGGTTAGGATTAGGGTTAGGGTACGACTTAGGGCTAGGGTTAGGGCTAGGGTTAGGGTTAGGGTTAGGGTTAGGGTTTAGGGTTATGGTTAGGGTTAGGGGTTAGGGGTTAGGGGTTAGGCTTAGGGTTAGCGTTACGGTTAGGGGTTAGGGGTTAGGGTTAGGGCTAAGGTTAGGGTTAGGGTTAGGGTTAGGGTTAGGGCTAGGGTTAGGGTTAGGGTTAGGGTTACGGCTAGGGTTAGGGTTAGGGTTAGGTTAGGCTTAGGGTTAGGAGTTAGGGTTAGGGTTTCTATTAGGTTAGTTTTAAGGGCTAAGGTTAGTTTTAGGGTTAAGGTTGGGTTAGGGTTAGGATTAGGGTTAGGGTACGACTTAGGGCTAGGGTTAGGGCTAGGGTTAGGGTTAGGGTTAGGGTTAGGGTTTAGGGTTATGGTTAGGGTTAGGGGTTAGGGGTTAGGGGTTAGGCTTAGGGTTAGCGTTACGGTTAGGGGTTAGGGGTTAGGGTTAGGGCTAAGGTTAGGGTTAGGGTTAGGGTTAGGGTTAGGGCTAGGGTTAGGGTTAGGGTTAGGGTTACGGCTAGGGTTAGGGTTAGGGTTAGGTTAGGCTTAGGGTTAGGAGTTAGGGTTAGGGTTTCTATTAGGTTAGTTTTAAGGGCTAAGGTTAGTTTTAGGGTTAAGGTTGGGTTAGGGTTAGGATTAGGGTTAGGGTACGACTTAGGGCTAGGGTTAGGGCTAGGGTTAGGGTTAGGGTTAGGGTTAGGGTTTAGGGTTATGGTTAGGGTTAGGGGTTAGGGGTTAGGGGTTAGGCTTAGGGTTAGCGTTACGGTTAGGGGTTAGGGGTTAGGGTTAGGGCTAAGGTTAGGGTTAGGGTTAGGGTTAGGGTTAGGGCTAGGGTTAGGGTTAGGGTTAGGGTTACGGCTAGGGTTAGGGTTAGGGTTAGGTTAGGCTTAGGGTTAGGAGTTAGGGTTAGGGTTTCTATTAGGTTAGTTTTAAGGGCTAAGGTTAGTTTTAGGGTTAAGGTTGGGTTAGGGTTAGGATTAGGGTTAGGGTACGACTTAGGGCTAGGGTTAGGGCTAGGGTTAGGGTTAGGGTTAGGGTTAGGGTTTAGGGTTATGGTTAGGGTTAGGGGTTAGGGGTTAGGGGTTAGGCTTAGGGTTAGCGTTACGGTTAGGGGTTAGGGGTTAGGGTTAGGGCTAAGGTTAGGGTTAGGGTTAGGGTTAGGGTTAGGGCTAGGGTTAGGGTTAGGGTTAGGGTTACGGCTAGGGTTAGGGTTAGGGTTAGGTTAGGCTTAGGGTTAGGAGTTAGGGTTAGGGTTTCTATTAGGTTAGTTTTAAGGGCTAAGGTTAGTTTTAGGGTTAAGGTTGGGTTAGGGTTAGGATTAGGGTTAGGGTACGACTTAGGGCTAGGGTTAGGGCTAGGGTTAGGGTTAGGGTTAGGGTTAGGGTTTAGGGTTATGGTTAGGGTTAGGGGTTAGGGGTTAGGGGTTAGGCTTAGGGTTAGCGTTACGGTTAGGGGTTAGGGGTTAGGGTTAGGGCTAAGGTTAGGGTTAGGGTTAGGGTTAGGGTTAGGGCTAGGGTTAGGGTTAGGGTTAGGGTTACGGCTAGGGTTAGGGTTAGGGTTAGGTTAGGCTTAGGGTTAGGAGTTAGGGTTAGGGTTTCTATTAGGTTAGTTTTAAGGGCTAAGGTTAGTTTTAGGGTTAAGGTTGGGTTAGGGTTAGGATTAGGGTTAGGGTACGACTTAGGGCTAGGGTTAGGGCTAGGGTTAGGGTTAGGGTTAGGGTTAGGGTTTAGGGTTATGGTTAGGGTTAGGGGTTAGGGGTTAGGGGTTAGGCTTAGGGTTAGCGTTACGGTTAGGGGTTAGGGGTTAGGGTTAGGGCTAAGGTTAGGGTTAGGGTTAGGGTTAGGGTTAGGGCTAGGGTTAGGGTTAGGGTTAGGGTTACGGCTAGGGTTAGGGTTAGGGTTAGGTTAGGCTTAGGGTTAGGAGTTAGGGTTAGGGTTTCTATTAGGTTAGTTTTAAGGGCTAAGGTTAGTTTTAGGGTTAAGGTTGGGTTAGGGTTAGGATTAGGGTTAGGGTACGACTTAGGGCTAGGGTTAGGGCTAGGGTTAGGGTTAGGGTTAGGGTTAGGGTTTAGGGTTATGGTTAGGGTTAGGGGTTAGGGGTTAGGGGTTAGGCTTAGGGTTAGCGTTACGGTTAGGGGTTAGGGGTTAGGGTTAGGGCTAAGGTTAGGGTTAGGGTTAGGGTTAGGGTTAGGGCTAGGGTTAGGGTTAGGGTTAGGGTTACGGCTAGGGTTAGGGTTAGGGTTAGGTTAGGCTTAGGGTTAGGAGTTAGGGTTAGGGTTTCTATTAGGTTAGTTTTAAGGGCTAAGGTTAGTTTTAGGGTTAAGGTTGGGTTAGGGTTAGGATTAGGGTTAGGGTACGACTTAGGGCTAGGGTTAGGGCTAGGGTTAGGGTTAGGGTTAGGGTTAGGGTTTAGGGTTATGGTTAGGGTTAGGGGTTAGGGGTTAGGGGTTAGGCTTAGGGTTAGCGTTACGGTTAGGGGTTAGGGGTTAGGGTTAGGGCTAAGGTTAGGGTTAGGGTTAGGGTTAGGGTTAGGGCTAGGGTTAGGGTTAGGGTTAGGGTTACGGCTAGGGTTAGGGTTAGGGTTAGGTTAGGCTTAGGGTTAGGAGTTAGGGTTAGGGTTTCTATTAGGTTAGTTTTAAGGGCTAAGGTTAGTTTTAGGGTTAAGGTTGGGTTAGGGTTAGGATTAGGGTTAGGGTACGACTTAGGGCTAGGGTTAGGGCTAGGGTTAGGGTTAGGGTTAGGGTTAGGGTTTAGGGTTATGGTTAGGGTTAGGGGTTAGGGGTTAGGGGTTAGGCTTAGGGTTAGCGTTACGGTTAGGGGTTAGGGGTTAGGGTTAGGGCTAAGGTTAGGGTTAGGGTTAGGGTTAGGGTTAGGGCTAGGGTTAGGGTTAGGGTTAGGGTTACGGCTAGGGTTAGGGTTAGGGTTAGGTTAGGCTTAGGGTTAGGAGTTAGGGTTAGGGTTTCTATTAGGTTAGTTTTAAGGGCTAAGGTTAGTTTTAGGGTTAAGGTTGGGTTAGGGTTAGGATTAGGGTTAGGGTACGACTTAGGGCTAGGGTTAGGGCTAGGGTTAGGGTTAGGGTTAGGGTTAGGGTTTAGGGTTATGGTTAGGGTTAGGGGTTAGGGGTTAGGGGTTAGGCTTAGGGTTAGCGTTACGGTTAGGGGTTAGGGGTTAGGGTTAGGGCTAAGGTTAGGGTTAGGGTTAGGGTTAGGGTTAGGGCTAGGGTTAGGGTTAGGGTTAGGGTTACGGCTAGGGTTAGGGTTAGGGTTAGGTTAGGCTTAGGGTTAGGAGTTAGGGTTAGGGTTTCTATTAGGTTAGTTTTAAGGGCTAAGGTTAGTTTTAGGGTTAAGGTTGGGTTAGGGTTAGGATTAGGGTTAGGGTACGACTTAGGGCTAGGGTTAGGGCTAGGGTTAGGGTTAGGGTTAGGGTTAGGGTTTAGGGTTATGGTTAGGGTTAGGGGTTAGGGGTTAGGGGTTAGGCTTAGGGTTAGCGTTACGGTTAGGGGTTAGGGGTTAGGGTTAGGGCTAAGGTTAGGGTTAGGGTTAGGGTTAGGGTTAGGGCTAGGGTTAGGGTTAGGGTTAGGGTTACGGCTAGGGTTAGGGTTAGGGTTAGGTTAGGCTTAGGGTTAGGAGTTAGGGTTAGGGTTTCTATTAGGTTAGTTTTAAGGGCTAAGGTTAGTTTTAGGGTTAAGGTTGGGTTAGGGTTAGGATTAGGGTTAGGGTACGACTTAGGGCTAGGGTTAGGGCTAGGGTTAGGGTTAGGGTTAGGGTTAGGGTTTAGGGTTATGGTTAGGGTTAGGGGTTAGGGGTTAGGGGTTAGGCTTAGGGTTAGCGTTACGGTTAGGGGTTAGGGGTTAGGGTTAGGGCTAAGGTTAGGGTTAGGGTTAGGGTTAGGGTTAGGGCTAGGGTTAGGGTTAGGGTTAGGGTTACGGCTAGGGTTAGGGTTAGGGTTAGGTTAGGCTTAGGGTTAGGAGTTAGGGTTAGGGTTTCTATTAGGTTAGTTTTAAGGGCTAAGGTTAGTTTTAGGGTTAAGGTTGGGTTAGGGTTAGGATTAGGGTTAGGGTACGACTTAGGGCTAGGGTTAGGGCTAGGGTTAGGGTTAGGGTTAGGGTTAGGGTTTAGGGTTATGGTTAGGGTTAGGGGTTAGGGGTTAGGGGTTAGGCTTAGGGTTAGCGTTACGGTTAGGGGTTAGGGGTTAGGGTTAGGGCTAAGGTTAGGGTTAGGGTTAGGGTTAGGGTTAGGGCTAGGGTTAGGGTTAGGGTTAGGGTTACGGCTAGGGTTAGGGTTAGGGTTAGGTTAGGCTTAGGGTTAGGAGTTAGGGTTAGGGTTTCTATTAGGTTAGTTTTAAGGGCTAAGGTTAGTTTTAGGGTTAAGGTTGGGTTAGGGTTAGGATTAGGGTTAGGGTACGACTTAGGGCTAGGGTTAGGGCTAGGGTTAGGGTTAGGGTTAGGGTTAGGGTTTAGGGTTATGGTTAGGGTTAGGGGTTAGGGGTTAGGGGTTAGGCTTAGGGTTAGCGTTACGGTTAGGGGTTAGGGGTTAGGGTTAGGGCTAAGGTTAGGGTTAGGGTTAGGGTTAGGGTTAGGGCTAGGGTTAGGGTTAGGGTTAGGGTTACGGCTAGGGTTAGGGTTAGGGTTAGGTTAGGCTTAGGGTTAGGAGTTAGGGTTAGGGTTTCTATTAGGTTAGTTTTAAGGGCTAAGGTTAGTTTTAGGGTTAAGGTTGGGTTAGGGTTAGGATTAGGGTTAGGGTACGACTTAGGGCTAGGGTTAGGGCTAGGGTTAGGGTTAGGGTTAGGGTTAGGGTTTAGGGTTATGGTTAGGGTTAGGGGTTAGGGGTTAGGGGTTAGGCTTAGGGTTAGCGTTACGGTTAGGGGTTAGGGGTTAGGGTTAGGGCTAAGGTTAGGGTTAGGGTTAGGGTTAGGGTTAGGGCTAGGGTTAGGGTTAGGGTTAGGGTTACGGCTAGGGTTAGGGTTAGGGTTAGGTTAGGCTTAGGGTTAGGAGTTAGGGTTAGGGTTTCTATTAGGTTAGTTTTAAGGGCTAAGGTTAGTTTTAGGGTTAAGGTTGGGTTAGGGTTAGGATTAGGGTTAGGGTACGACTTAGGGCTAGGGTTAGGGCTAGGGTTAGGGTTAGGGTTAGGGTTAGGGTTTAGGGTTATGGTTAGGGTTAGGGGTTAGGGGTTAGGGGTTAGGCTTAGGGTTAGCGTTACGGTTAGGGGTTAGGGGTTAGGGTTAGGGCTAAGGTTAGGGTTAGGGTTAGGGTTAGGGTTAGGGCTAGGGTTAGGGTTAGGGTTAGGGTTACGGCTAGGGTTAGGGTTAGGGTTAGGTTAGGCTTAGGGTTAGGAGTTAGGGTTAGGGTTTCTATTAGGTTAGTTTTAAGGGCTAAGGTTAGTTTTAGGGTTAAGGTTGGGTTAGGGTTAGGATTAGGGTTAGGGTACGACTTAGGGCTAGGGTTAGGGCTAGGGTTAGGGTTAGGGTTAGGGTTAGGGTTTAGGGTTATGGTTAGGGTTAGGGGTTAGGGGTTAGGGGTTAGGCTTAGGGTTAGCGTTACGGTTAGGGGTTAGGGGTTAGGGTTAGGGCTAAGGTTAGGGTTAGGGTTAGGGTTAGGGTTAGGGCTAGGGTTAGGGTTAGGGTTAGGGTTACGGCTAGGGTTAGGGTTAGGGTTAGGTTAGGCTTAGGGTTAGGAGTTAGGGTTAGGGTTTCTATTAGGTTAGTTTTAAGGGCTAAGGTTAGTTTTAGGGTTAAGGTTGGGTTAGGGTTAGGATTAGGGTTAGGGTACGACTTAGGGCTAGGGTTAGGGCTAGGGTTAGGGTTAGGGTTAGGGTTAGGGTTTAGGGTTATGGTTAGGGTTAGGGGTTAGGGGTTAGGGGTTAGGCTTAGGGTTAGCGTTACGGTTAGGGGTTAGGGGTTAGGGTTAGGGCTAAGGTTAGGGTTAGGGTTAGGGTTAGGGTTAGGGCTAGGGTTAGGGTTAGGGTTAGGGTTACGGCTAGGGTTAGGGTTAGGGTTAGGTTAGGCTTAGGGTTAGGAGTTAGGGTTAGGGTTTCTATTAGGTTAGTTTTAAGGGCTAAGGTTAGTTTTAGGGTTAAGGTTGGGTTAGGGTTAGGATTAGGGTTAGGGTACGACTTAGGGCTAGGGTTAGGGCTAGGGTTAGGGTTAGGGTTAGGGTTAGGGTTTAGGGTTATGGTTAGGGTTAGGGGTTAGGGGTTAGGGGTTAGGCTTAGGGTTAGCGTTACGGTTAGGGGTTAGGGGTTAGGGTTAGGGCTAAGGTTAGGGTTAGGGTTAGGGTTAGGGTTAGGGCTAGGGTTAGGGTTAGGGTTAGGGTTACGGCTAGGGTTAGGGTTAGGGTTAGGTTAGGCTTAGGGTTAGGAGTTAGGGTTAGGGTTTCTATTAGGTTAGTTTTAAGGGCTAAGGTTAGTTTTAGGGTTAAGGTTGGGTTAGGGTTAGGATTAGGGTTAGGGTACGACTTAGGGCTAGGGTTAGGGCTAGGGTTAGGGTTAGGGTTAGGGTTGGGTTTAGGGTTATGGTTAGGGTTAGGGGTTAGGGGTTAGGGGTTAGGCTTAGGGTTAGCGTTACGGTTAGGGGTTAGGGGTTAGGGTTAGGGCTAAGGTTAGGGTTAGGGTTAGGGTTAGGGTTAGGGCTAGGGTTAGGGTTAGGGTTAGGGTTACGGCTAGGGTTAGGGTTAGGGTTAGGTTAGGCTTAGGGTTAGGAGTTAGGGTTAGGGTTTCTATTAGGTTAGTTTTAAGGGCTAAGGTTAGTTTTAGGGTTAAGGTTGGGTTAGGGTTAGGATTAGGGTTAGGGTACGACTTAGGGCTAGGGTTAGGGCTAGGGTTAGGGTTAGGGTTAGGGTTAGGGTTTAGGGTTATGGTTAGGGTTAGGGGTTAGGGGTTAGGGGTTAGGCTTAGGGTTAGCGTTACGGTTAGGGGTTAGGGGTTAGGGTTAGGGCTAAGGTTAGGGTTAGGGTTAGGGTTAGGGTTAGGGCTAGGGTTAGGGTTAGGGTTAGGGTTACGGCTAGGGTTAGGGTTAGGGTTAGGTTAGGCTTAGGGTTAGGAGTTAGGGTTAGGGTTTCTATTAGGTTAGTTTTAAGGGCTAAGGTTAGTTTTAGGGTTAAGGTTGGGTTAGGGTTAGGATTAGGGTTAGGGTACGACTTAGGGCTAGGGTTAGGGCTAGGGTTAGGGTTAGGGTTAGGGTTAGGGTTTAGGGTTATGGTTAGGGTTAGGGGTTAGGGGTTAGGGGTTAGGCTTAGGGTTAGCGTTACGGTTAGGGGTTAGGGGTTAGGGTTAGGGCTAAGGTTAGGGTTAGGGTTAGGGTTAGGGTTAGGGCTAGGGTTAGGGTTAGGGTTAGGGTTACGGCTAGGGTTAGGGTTAGGGTTAGGTTAGGCTTAGGGTTAGGAGTTAGGGTTAGGGTTTCTATTAGGTTAGTTTTAAGGGCTAAGGTTAGTTTTAGGGTTAAGGTTGGGTTAGGGTTAGGATTAGGGTTAGGGTACGACTTAGGGCTAGGGTTAGGGCTAGGGTTAGGGTTAGGGTTAGGGTTAGGGTTTAGGGTTATGGTTAGGGTTAGGGGTTAGGGGTTAGGGGTTAGGCTTAGGGTTAGCGTTACGGTTAGGGGTTAGGGGTTAGGGTTAGGGCTAAGGTTAGGGTTAGGGTTAGGGTTAGGGTTAGGGCTAGGGTTAGGGTTAGGGTTAGGGTTACGGCTAGGGTTAGGGTTAGGGTTAGGTTAGGCTTAGGGTTAGGAGTTAGGGTTAGGGTTTCTATTAGGTTAGTTTTAAGGGCTAAGGTTAGTTTTAGGGTTAAGGTTGGGTTAGGGTTAGGATTAGGGTTAGGGTACGACTTAGGGCTAGGGTTAGGGCTAGGGTTAGGGTTAGGGTTAGGGTTAGGGTTTAGGGTTATGGTTAGGGTTAGGGGTTAGGGGTTAGGGGTTAGGCTTAGGGTTAGCGTTACGGTTAGGGGTTAGGGGTTAGGGTTAGGGCTAAGGTTAGGGTTAGGGTTAGGGTTAGGGTTAGGGCTAGGGTTAGGGTTAGGGTTAGGGTTACGGCTAGGGTTAGGGTTAGGGTTAGGTTAGGCTTAGGGTTAGGAGTTAGGGTTAGGGTTTCTATTAGGTTAGTTTTAAGGGCTAAGGTTAGTTTTAGGGTTAAGGTTGGGTTAGGGTTAGGATTAGGGTTAGGGTACGACTTAGGGCTAGGGTTAGGGCTAGGGTTAGGGTTAGGGTTAGGGTTAGGGTTTAGGGTTATGGTTAGGGTTAGGGGTTAGGGGTTAGGGGTTAGGCTTAGGGTTAGCGTTACGGTTAGGGGTTAGGGGTTAGGGTTAGGGCTAAGGTTAGGGTTAGGGTTAGGGTTAGGGTTAGGGCTAGGGTTAGGGTTAGGGTTAGGGTTACGGCTAGGGTTAGGGTTAGGGTTAGGTTAGGCTTAGGGTTAGGAGTTAGGGTTAGGGTTTCTATTAGGTTAGTTTTAAGGGCTAAGGTTAGTTTTAGGGTTAAGGTTGGGTTAGGGTTAGGATTAGGGTTAGGGTACGACTTAGGGCTAGGGTTAGGGCTAGGGTTAGGGTTAGGGTTAGGGTTAGGGTTTAGGGTTATGGTTAGGGTTAGGGGTTAGGGGTTAGGGGTTAGGCTTAGGGTTAGCGTTACGGTTAGGGGTTAGGGGTTAGGGTTAGGGCTAAGGTTAGGGTTAGGGTTAGGGTTAGGGTTAGGGCTAGGGTTAGGGTTAGGGTTAGGGTTACGGCTAGGGTTAGGGTTAGGGTTAGGTTAGGCTTAGGGTTAGGAGTTAGGGTTAGGGTTTCTATTAGGTTAGTTTTAAGGGCTAAGGTTAGTTTTAGGGTTAAGGTTGGGTTAGGGTTAGGATTAGGGTTAGGGTACGACTTAGGGCTAGGGTTAGGGCTAGGGTTAGGGTTAGGGTTAGGGTTAGGGTTTAGGGTTATGGTTAGGGTTAGGGGTTAGGGGTTAGGGGTTAGGCTTAGGGTTAGCGTTACGGTTAGGGGTTAGGGGTTAGGGTTAGGGCTAAGGTTAGGGTTAGGGTTAGGGTTAGGGTTAGGGCTAGGGTTAGGGTTAGGGTTAGGGTTACGGCTAGGGTTAGGGTTAGGGTTAGGTTAGGCTTAGGGTTAGGAGTTAGGGTTAGGGTTTCTATTAGGTTAGTTTTAAGGGCTAAGGTTAGTTTTAGGGTTAAGGTTGGGTTAGGGTTAGGATTAGGGTTAGGGTACGACTTAGGGCTAGGGTTAGGGCTAGGGTTAGGGTTAGGGTTAGGGTTAGGGTTTAGGGTTATGGTTAGGGTTAGGGGTTAGGGGTTAGGGGTTAGGCTTAGGGTTAGCGTTACGGTTAGGGGTTAGGGGTTAGGGTTAGGGCTAAGGTTAGGGTTAGGGTTAGGGTTAGGGTTAGGGCTAGGGTTAGGGTTAGGGTTAGGGTTACGGCTAGGGTTAGGGTTAGGGTTAGGTTAGGCTTAGGGTTAGGAGTTAGGGTTAGGGTTTCTATTAGGTTAGTTTTAAGGGCTAAGGTTAGTTTTAGGGTTAAGGTTGGGTTAGGGTTAGGATTAGGGTTAGGGTACGACTTAGGGCTAGGGTTAGGGCTAGGGTTAGGGTTAGGGTTAGGGTTAGGGTTTAGGGTTATGGTTAGGGTTAGGGGTTAGGGGTTAGGGGTTAGGCTTAGGGTTAGCGTTACGGTTAGGGGTTAGGGGTTAGGGTTAGGGCTAAGGTTAGGGTTAGGGTTAGGGTTAGGGTTAGGGCTAGGGTTAGGGTTAGGGTTAGGGTTACGGCTAGGGTTAGGGTTAGGGTTAGGTTAGGCTTAGGGTTAGGAGTTAGGGTTAGGGTTTCTATTAGGTTAGTTTTAAGGGCTAAGGTTAGTTTTAGGGTTAAGGTTGGGTTAGGGTTAGGATTAGGGTTAGGGTACGACTTAGGGCTAGGGTTAGGGCTAGGGTTAGGGTTAGGGTTAGGGTTAGGGTTTAGGGTTATGGTTAGGGTTAGGGGTTAGGGGTTAGGGGTTAGGCTTAGGGTTAGCGTTACGGTTAGGGGTTAGGGGTTAGGGTTAGGGCTAAGGTTAGGGTTAGGGTTAGGGTTAGGGTTAGGGCTAGGGTTAGGGTTAGGGTTAGGGTTACGGCTAGGGTTAGGGTTAGGGTTAGGTTAGGCTTAGGGTTAGGAGTTAGGGTTAGGGTTTCTATTAGGTTAGTTTTAAGGGCTAAGGTTAGTTTTAGGGTTAAGGTTGGGTTAGGGTTAGGATTAGGGTTAGGGTACGACTTAGGGCTAGGGTTAGGGCTAGGGTTAGGGTTAGGGTTAGGGTTAGGGTTTAGGGTTATGGTTAGGGTTAGGGGTTAGGGGTTAGGGGTTAGGCTTAGGGTTAGCGTTACGGTTAGGGGTTAGGGGTTAGGGTTAGGGCTAAGGTTAGGGTTAGGGTTAGGGTTAGGGTTAGGGCTAGGGTTAGGGTTAGGGTTAGGGTTACGGCTAGGGTTAGGGTTAGGGTTAGGTTAGGCTTAGGGTTAGGAGTTAGGGTTAGGGTTTCTATTAGGTTAGTTTTAAGGGCTAAGGTTAGTTTTAGGGTTAAGGTTGGGTTAGGGTTAGGATTAGGGTTAGGGTACGACTTAGGGCTAGGGTTAGGGCTAGGGTTAGGGTTAGGGTTAGGGTTAGGGTTTAGGGTTATGGTTAGGGTTAGGGGTTAGGGGTTAGGGGTTAGGCTTAGGGTTAGCGTTACGGTTAGGGGTTAGGGGTTAGGGTTAGGGCTAAGGTTAGGGTTAGGGTTAGGGTTAGGGTTAGGGCTAGGGTTAGGGTTAGGGTTAGGGTTACGGCTAGGGTTAGGGTTAGGGTTAGGTTAGGCTTAGGGTTAGGAGTTAGGGTTAGGGTTTCTATTAGGTTAGTTTTAAGGGCTAAGGTTAGTTTTAGGGTTAAGGTTGGGTTAGGGTTAGGATTAGGGTTAGGGTACGACTTAGGGCTAGGGTTAGGGCTAGGGTTAGGGTTAGGGTTAGGGTTAGGGTTTAGGGTTATGGTTAGGGTTAGGGGTTAGGGGTTAGGGGTTAGGCTTAGGGTTAGCGTTACGGTTAGGGGTTAGGGGTTAGGGCTTTGGCTTAGGTAGGTTAGGGTTAGGGTTAGGGTTAGGGCTAGGGTTAGGGTTAGGGTTAGGGTTACGGCTAGGGTTAGGGTTAGGGTTAGGTTAGGCTTAGGGTTAGGAGTTAGGGTTAGGGTTTCTATTAGGTTAGTTTTAAGGGCTAAGGTTAGTTTTAGGGTTAAGGTTGGGTTAGGGTTAGGATTAGGGTTAGGGTACGACTTAGGGCTAGGGTTAGGGCTAGGGTTAGGGGTTAGGGTTAGGGTTTAGGGTTATGGTTAGGGTTAGGGGTTAGGGGTTAGGGGTTAGGCTTAGGGTTAGCGTTACGGTTAGGGGTTAGGGGTTAGGGTTAGGGCTAAGGTTAGGGTTAGGGTTAGGGTTAGGGTTAGGGCTAGGGTTAGGGTTAGGGTTAGGGTTACGGCTAGGGTTAGGGTTAGGGTTAGGTTAGGCTTAGGGTTAGGAGTTAGGGTTAGGGTTTCTATTAGGTTAGTTTTAAGGGCTAAGGTTAGTTTTAGGGTTAAGGTTGGGTTAGGGTTAGGATTAGGGTTAGGGTACGACTTAGGGCTAGGGTTAGGGCTAGGGTTAGGGTTAGGGTTAGGGTTAGGGTTTAGGGTTATGGTTAGGGTTAGGGGTTAGGGGTTAGGGGTTAGGCTTAGGGTTAGCGTTACGGTTAGGGGTTAGGGGTTAGGGTTAGGGCTAAGGTTAGGGTTAGGGTTAGGGTTAGGGTTAGGTCTAGGGTTAGGGTTAGGGTTAGGGTTACGGCTAGGGTTAGGGTTAGGGTTAGGTTAGGCTTAGGGTTAGGAGTTAGGGTTAGGGTTTCTATTAGGTTAGTTTTAAGGGCTAAGGTTAGTTTTAGGGTTAAGGTTGGGTTAGGGTTAGGATTAGGGTTAGGGTACGACTTAGGGCTAGGGTTAGGGCTAGGGTTAGGGTTAGGGTTAGGGTTAGGGTTTAGGGTTATGGTTAGGGTTAGGGGTTAGGGGTTAGGGGTTAGGCTTAGGGTTAGCGTTACGGTTAGGGGTTAGGGGTTAGGGTTAGGGCTAAGGTTAGGGTTAGGGTTAGGGTTAGGGTTAGGGCTAGGGTTAGGGTTAGGGTTAGGGTTACGGCTAGGGTTAGGGTTAGGGTTAGGTTAGGCTTAGGGTTAGGAGTTAGGGTTAGGGTTTCTATTAGGTTAGTTTTAAGGGCTAAGGTTAGTTTTAGGGTTAAGGTTGGGTTAGGGTTAGGATTAGGGTTAGGGTACGACTTAGGGCTAGGGTTAGGGCTAGGGTTAGGGTTAGGGTTAGGGTTAGGGTTTAGGGTTATGGTTAGGGTTAGGGGTTAGGGGTTAGGGGTTAGGCTTAGGGTTAGCGTTACGGTTAGGGGTTAGGGGTTAGGGTTAGGGCTAAGGTTAGGGTTAGGGTTAGGGTTAGGGTTAGGGCTAGGGTTAGGGTTAGGGTTAGGGTTACGGCTAGGGTTAGGGTTAGGGTTAGGTTAGGCTTAGGGTTAGGAGTTAGGGTTAGGGTTTCTATTAGGTTAGTTTTAAGGGCTAAGGTTAGTTTTAGGGTTAAGGTTGGGTTAGGGTTAGGATTAGGGTTAGGGTACGACTTAGGGCTAGGGTTAGGGCTAGGGTTAGGGTTAGGGTTAGGGTTAGGGTTTAGGGTTATGGTTAGGGTTAGGGGTTAGGGGTTAGGGGTTAGGCTTAGGGTTAGCGTTACGGTTAGGGGTTAGGGGTTAGGGTTAGGGCTAAGGTTAGGGTTAGGGTTAGGGTTAGGGTTAGGGCTAGGGTTAGGGTTAGGGTTAGGGTTACGGCTAGGGTTAGGGTTAGGGTTAGGTTAGGCTTAGGGTTAGGAGTTAGGGTTAGGGTTTCTATTAGGTTAGTTTTAAGGGCTAAGGTTAGTTTTAGGGTTAAGGTTGGGTTAGGGTTAGGATTAGGGTTAGGGTACGACTTAGGGCTAGGGTTAGGGCTAGGGTTAGGGTTAGGGTTAGGGTTAGGGTTTAGGGTTATGGTTAGGGTTAGGGGTTAGGGGTTAGGGGTTAGGCTTAGGGTTAGCGTTACGGTTAGGGGTTAGGGGTTAGGGTTAGGGCTAAGGTTAGGGTTAGGGTTAGGGTTAGGGTTAGGGCTAGGGTTAGGGTTAGGGTTAGGGTTACGGCTAGGGTTAGGGTTAGGGTTAGGTTAGGCTTAGGGTTAGGAGTTAGGGTTAGGGTTTCTATTAGGTTAGTTTTAAGGGCTAAGGTTAGTTTTAGGGTTAAGGTTGGGTTAGGGTTAGGATTAGGGTTAGGGTACGACTTAGGGCTAGGGTTAGGGCTAGGGTTAGGGTTAGGGTTAGGGTTAGGGTTTAGGGTTATGGTTAGGGTTAGGGGTTAGGGGTTAGGGGTTAGGCTTAGGGTTAGCGTTACGGTTAGGGGTTAGGGGTTAGGGTTAGGGCTAAGGTTAGGGTTAGGGTTAGGGTTAGGGTTAGGGCTAGGGTTAGGGTTAGGGTTAGGGTTACGGCTAGGGTTAGGGTTAGGGTTAGGTTAGGCTTAGGGTTAGGAGTTAGGGTTAGGGTTTCTATTAGGTTAGTTTTAAGGGCTAAGGTTAGTTTTAGGGTTAAGGTTGGGTTAGGGTTAGGATTAGGGTTAGGGTACGACTTAGGGCTAGGGTTAGGGCTAGGGTTAGGGTTAGGGTTAGGGTTAGGGTTTAGGGTTATGGTTAGGGTTAGGGGTTAGGGGTTAGGGGTTAGGCTTAGGGTTAGCGTTACGGTTAGGGGTTAGGGGTTAGGGTTAGGGCTAAGGTTAGGGTTAGGGTTAGGGTTAGGGTTAGGGCTAGGGTTAGGGTTAGGGTTAGGGTTACGGCTAGGGTTAGGGTTAGGGTTAGGTTAGGCTTAGGGTTAGGAGTTAGGG
Organism: Buteo buteo; assembly: GCF_964188355.1. Classification (NCBI taxonomy): domain Eukaryota; kingdom Metazoa; phylum Chordata; class Aves; order Accipitriformes; family Accipitridae; genus Buteo; species Buteo buteo. The sequence goes on from NW_027439601.1 coordinate 24,705, forward strand.
TTAGGGTTTCTATTAGGTTAGTTTTAAGGGCTAAGGTTAGTTTTAGGGTTAAGGTTGGGTTAGGGTTAGGATTAGGGTTAGGGTACGACTTAGGGCTAGGGTTAGGGCTAGGGTTAGGGTTAGGGTTAGGGTTAGGGTTTAGGGTTATGGTTAGGGTTAGGGGTTAGGGGTTAGGGGTTAGGCTTAGGGTTAGCGTTACGGTTAGGGGTTAGGGGTTAGGGTTAGGGCTAAGGTTAGGGTTAGGGTTAGGGTTAGGGTTAGGGCTAGGGTTAGGGTTAGGGTTAGGGTTACGGCTAGGGTTAGGGTTAGGGTTTAGGGTTATGGTTAGGGTTAGGGGTTAGGGGTTAGGGGTTAGGCTTAGGGTTAGCGTTACGGTTAGGGGTTAGGGGTTAGGGTTAGGGCTAAGGTTAGGGTTAGGGTTAGGGTTAGGGTTAGGGCTAGGGTTAGGGTTAGGGTTAGGGTTACGGCTAGGGTTAGGGTTAGGGTTAGGTTAGGCTTAGGGTTAGGAGTTAGGGTTAGGGTTTCTATTAGGTTAGTTTTAAGGGCTAAGGTTAGTTTTAGGGTTAAGGTTGGGTTAGGGTTAGGATTAGGGTTAGGGTACGACTTAGGGCTAGGGTTAGGGCTAGGGTTAGGGTTAGGGTTAGGGTTAGGGTTTAGGGTTATGGTTAGGGTTAGGGGTTAGGGGTTAGGGGTTAGGCTTAGGGTTAGCGTTACGGTTAGGGGTTAGGGGTTAGGGTTAGGGCTAAGGTTAGGGTTAGGGTTAGGGTTAGGGTTAGGGCTAGGGTTAGGGTTAGGGTTAGGGTTACGGCTAGGGTTAGGGTTAGGGTTAGGTTAGGCTTAGGGTTAGGAGTTAGGGTTAGGGTTTCTATTAGGTTAGTTTTAAGGGCTAAGGTTAGTTTTAGGGTTAAGGTTGGGTTAGGGTTAGGATTAGGGTTAGGGTACGACTTAGGGCTAGGGTTAGGGCTAGGGTTAGGGTTAGGGTTAGGGTTAGGGTTTAGGGTTATGGTTAGGGTTAGGGGTTAGGGGTTAGGGGTTAGGCTTAGGGTTAGCGTTACGGTTAGGGGTTAGGGGTTAGGGTTAGGGCTAAGGTTAGGGTTAGGGTTAGGGTTAGGGTTAGGGCTAGGGTTAGGGTTAGGGTTAGGGTTACGGCTAGGGTTAGGGTTAGGGTTAGGTTAGGCTTAGGGTTAGGAGTTAGGGTTAGGGTTTCTATTAGGTTAGTTTTAAGGGCTAAGGTTAGTTTTAGGGTTAAGGTTGGGTTAGGGTTAGGATTAGGGTTAGGGTACGACTTAGGGCTAGGGTTAGGGCTAGGGTTAGGGTTAGGGTTAGGGTTAGGGTTTAGGGTTATGGTTAGGGTTAGGGGTTAGGGGTTAGGGGTTAGGCTTAGGGTTAGCGTTACGGTTAGGGGTTAGGGGTTAGGGTTAGGGCTAAGGTTAGGGTTAGGGTTAGGGTTAGGGTTAGGGCTAGGGTTAGGGTTAGGGTTAGGGTTACGGCTAGGGTTAGGGTTAGGGTTAGGTTAGGCTTAGGGTTAGGAGTTAGGGTTAGGGTTTCTATTAGGTTAGTTTTAAGGGCTAAGGTTAGTTTTAGGGTTAAGGTTGGGTTAGGGTTAGGATTAGGGTTAGGGTACGACTTAGGGCTAGGGTTAGGGCTAGGGTTAGGGTTAGGGTTAGGGTTAGGGTTTAGGGTTATGGTTAGGGTTAGGGGTTAGGGGTTAGGGGTTAGGCTTAGGGTTAGCGTTACGGTTAGGGGTTAGGGGTTAGGGTTAGGGCTAAGGTTAGGGTTAGGGTTAGGGTTAGGGTTAGGGCTAGGGTTAGGGTTAGGGTTAGGGTTACGGCTAGGGTTAGGGTTAGGGTTAGGTTAGGCTTAGGGTTAGGAGTTAGGGTTAGGGTTTCTATTAGGTTAGTTTTAAGGGCTAAGGTTAGTTTTAGGGTTAAGGTTGGGTTAGGGTTAGGATTAGGGTTAGGGTACGACTTAGGGCTAGGGTTAGGGCTAGGGTTAGGGTTAGGGTTAGGGTTAGGGTTTAGGGTTATGGTTAGGGTTAGGGGTTAGGGGTTAGGGGTTAGGCTTAGGGTTAGCGTTACGGTTAGGGGTTAGGGGTTAGGGTTAGGGCTAAGGTTAGGGTTAGGGTTAGGGTTAGGGTTAGGGCTAGGGTTAGGGTTAGGGTTAGGGTTACGGCTAGGGTTAGGGTTAGGGTTAGGTTAGGCTTAGGGTTAGGAGTTAGGGTTAGGGTTTCTATTAGGTTAGTTTTAAGGGCTAAGGTTAGTTTTAGGGTTAAGGTTGGGTTAGGGTTAGGATTAGGGTTAGGGTACGACTTAGGGCTAGGGTTAGGGCTAGGGTTAGGGTTAGGGTTAGGGTTAGGGTTTAGGGTTATGGTTAGGGTTAGGGGTTAGGGGTTAGGGGTTAGGCTTAGGGTTAGCGTTACGGTTAGGGGTTAGGGGTTAGGGTTAGGGCTAAGGTTAGGGTTAGGGTTAGGGTTAGGGTTAGGGCTAGGGTTAGGGTTAGGGTTAGGGTTACGGCTAGGGTTAGGGTTAGGGTTAGGTTAGGCTTAGGGTTAGGAGTTAGGGTTAGGGTTTCTATTAGGTTAGTTTTAAGGGCTAAGGTTAGTTTTAGGGTTAAGGTTGGGTTAGGGTTAGGATTAGGGTTAGGGTACGACTTAGGGCTAGGGTTAGGGCTAGGGTTAGGGTTAGGGTTAGGGTTAGGGTTTAGGGTTATGGTTAGGGTTAGGGGTTAGGGGTTAGGGGTTAGGCTTAGGGTTAGCGTTACGGTTAGGGGTTAGGGGTTAGGGTTAGGGCTAAGGTTAGGGTTAGGGTTAGGGTTAGGGTTAGGGCTAGGGTTAGGGTTAGGGTTAGGGTTACGGCTAGGGTTAGGGTTAGGGTTAGGTTAGGCTTAGGGTTAGGAGTTAGGGTTAGGGTTTCTATTAGGTTAGTTTTAAGGGCTAAGGTTAGTTTTAGGGTTAAGGTTGGGTTAGGGTTAGGATTAGGGTTAGGGTACGACTTAGGGCTAGGGTTAGGGCTAGGGTTAGGGTTAGGGTTAGGGTTAGGGTTTAGGGTTATGGTTAGGGTTAGGGGTTAGGGGTTAGGGGTTAGGCTTAGGGTTAGCGTTACGGTTAGGGGTTAGGGGTTAGGGTTAGGGCTAAGGTTAGGGTTAGGGTTAGGGTTAGGGTTAGGGCTAGGGTTAGGGTTAGGGTTAGGGTTACGGCTAGGGTTAGGGTTAGGGTTAGGTTAGGCTTAGGGTTAGGAGTTAGGGTTAGGGTTTCTATTAGGTTAGTTTTAAGGGCTAAGGTTAGTTTTAGGGTTAAGGTTGGGTTAGGGTTAGGATTAGGGTTAGGGTACGACTTAGGGCTAGGGTTAGGGCTAGGGTTAGGGTTAGGGTTAGGGTTAGGGTTTAGGGTTATGGTTAGGGTTAGGGGTTAGGGGTTAGGGGTTAGGCTTAGGGTTAGCGTTACGGTTAGGGGTTAGGGGTTAGGGTTAGGGCTAAGGTTAGGGTTAGGGTTAGGGTTAGGGTTAGGGCTAGGGTTAGGGTTAGGGTTAGGGTTACGGCTAGGGTTAGGGTTAGGGTTAGGTTAGGCTTAGGGTTAGGAGTTAGGGTTAGGGTTTCTATTAGGTTAGTTTTAAGGGCTAAGGTTAGTTTTAGGGTTAAGGTTGGGTTAGGGTTAGGATTAGGGTTAGGGTACGACTTAGGGCTAGGGTTAGGGCTAGGGTTAGGGTTAGGGTTAGGGTTAGGGTTTAGGGTTATGGTTAGGGTTAGGGGTTAGGGGTTAGGGGTTAGGCTTAGGGTTAGCGTTACGGTTAGGGGTTAGGGGTTAGGGTTAGGGCTAAGGTTAGGGTTAGGGTTAGGGTTAGGGTTAGGGCTAGGGTTAGGGTTAGGGTTAGGGTTACGGCTAGGGTTAGGGTTAGGGTTAGGTTAGGCTTAGGGTTAGGAGTTAGGGTTAGGGTTTCTATTAGGTTAGTTTTAAGGGCTAAGGTTAGTTTTAGGGTTAAGGTTGGGTTAGGGTTAGGATTAGGGTTAGGGTACGACTTAGGGCTAGGGTTAGGGCTAGGGTTAGGGTTAGGGTTAGGGTTAGGGTTTAGGGTTATGGTTAGGGTTAGGGGTTAGGGGTTAGGGGTTAGGCTTAGGGTTAGCGTTACGGTTAGGGGTTAGGGGTTAGGGTTAGGGCTAAGGTTAGGGTTAGGGTTAGGGTTAGGGTTAGGGCTAGGGTTAGGGTTAGGGTTAGGGTTACGGCTAGGGTTAGGGTTAGGGTTAGGTTAGGCTTAGGGTTAGGAGTTAGGGTTAGGGTTTCTATTAGGTTAGTTTTAAGGGCTAAGGTTAGTTTTAGGGTTAAGGTTGGGTTAGGGTTAGGATTAGGGTTAGGGTACGACTTAGGGCTAGGGTTAGGGCTAGGGTTAGGGTTAGGGTTAGGGTTAGGGTTTAGGGTTATGGTTAGGGTTAGGGGTTAGGGGTTAGGGGTTAGGCTTAGGGTTAGCGTTACGGTTAGGGGTTAGGGGTTAGGGTTAGGGCTAAGGTTAGGGTTAGGGTTAGGGTTAGGGTTAGGGCTAGGGTTAGGGTTAGGGTTAGGGTTACGGCTAGGGTTAGGGTTAGGGTTAGGTTAGGCTTAGGGTTAGGAGTTAGGGTTAGGGTTTCTATTAGGTTAGTTTTAAGGGCTAAGGTTAGTTTTAGGGTTAAGGTTGGGTTAGGGTTAGGATTAGGGTTAGGGTACGACTTAGGGCTAGGGTTAGGGCTAGGGTTAGGGTTAGGGTTAGGGTTAGGGTTTAGGGTTATGGTTAGGGTTAGGGGTTAGGGGTTAGGGGTTAGGCTTAGGGTTAGCGTTACGGTTAGGGGTTAGGGGTTAGGGTTAGGGCTAAGGTTAGGGTTAGGGTTAGGGTTAGGGTTAGGGCTAGGGTTAGGGTTAGGGTTAGGGTTACGGCTAGGGTTAGGGTTAGGGTTAGGTTAGGCTTAGGGTTAGGAGTTAGGGTTAGGGTTTCTATTAGGTTAGTTTTAAGGGCTAAGGTTAGTTTTAGGGTTAAGGTTGGGTTAGGGTTAGGATTAGGGTTAGGGTACGACTTAGGGCTAGGGTTAGGGCTAGGGTTAGGGTTAGGGTTAGGGTTAGGGTTTAGGGTTATGGTTAGGGTTAGGGGTTAGGGGTTAGGGGTTAGGCTTAGGGTTAGCGTTACGGTTAGGGGTTAGGGGTTAGGGTTAGGGCTAAGGTTAGGGTTAGGGTTAGGGTTAGGGTTAGGGCTAGGGTTAGGGTTAGGGTTAGGGTTACGGCTAGGGTTAGGGTTAGGGTTAGGTTAGGCTTAGGGTTAGGAGTTAGGGTTAGGGTTTCTATTAGGTTAGTTTTAAGGGCTAAGGTTAGTTTTAGGGTTAAGGTTGGGTTAGGGTTAGGATTAGGGTTAGGGTACGACTTAGGGCTAGGGTTAGGGCTAGGGTTAGGGTTAGGGTTAGGGTTAGGGTTTAGGGTTATGGTTAGGGTTAGGGGTTAGGGGTTAGGGGTTAGGCTTAGGGTTAGCGTTACGGTTAGGGGTTAGGGGTTAGGGTTAGGGCTAAGGTTAGGGTTAGGGTTAGGGTTAGGGTTAGGGCTAGGGTTAGGGTTAGGGTTAGGGTTACGGCTAGGGTTAGGGTTAGGGTTAGGTTAGGCTTAGGGTTAGGAGTTAGGGTTAGGGTTTCTATTAGGTTAGTTTTAAGGGCTAAGGTTAGTTTTAGGGTTAAGGTTGGGTTAGGGTTAGGATTAGGGTTAGGGTACGACTTAGGGCTAGGGTTAGGGCTAGGGTTAGGGTTAGGGTTAGGGTTAGGGTTTAGGGTTATGGTTAGGGTTAGGGGTTAGGGGTTAGGGGTTAGGCTTAGGGTTAGCGTTACGGTTAGGGGTTAGGGGTTAGGGTTAGGGCTAAGGTTAGGGTTAGGGTTAGGGTTAGGGTTAGGGCTAGGGTTAGGGTTAGGGTTAGGGTTACGGCTAGGGTTAGGGTTAGGGTTAGGTTAGGCTTAGGGTTAGGAGTTAGGGTTAGGGTTTCTATTAGGTTAGTTTTAAGGGCTAAGGTTAGTTTTAGGGTTAAGGTTGGGTTAGGGTTAGGATTAGGGTTAGGGTACGACTTAGGGCTAGGGTTAGGGCTAGGGTTAGGGTTAGGGTTAGGGTTAGGGTTTAGGGTTATGGTTAGGGTTAGGGGTTAGGGGTTAGGGGTTAGGCTTAGGGTTAGCGTTACGGTTAGGGGTTAGGGGTTAGGGTTAGGGCTAAGGTTAGGGTTAGGGTTAGGGTTAGGGTTAGGGCTAGGGTTAGGGTTAGGGTTAGGGTTACGGCTAGGGTTAGGGTTAGGGTTAGGTTAGGCTTAGGGTTAGGAGTTAGGGTTAGGGTTTCTATTAGGTTAGTTTTAAGGGCTAAGGTTAGTTTTAGGGTTAAGGTTGGGTTAGGGTTAGGATTAGGGTTAGGGTACGACTTAGGGCTAGGGTTAGGGCTAGGGTTAGGGTTAGGGTTAGGGTTAGGGTTTAGGGTTATGGTTAGGGTTAGGGGTTAGGGGTTAGGGGTTAGGCTTAGGGTTAGCGTTACGGTTAGGGGTTAGGGGTTAGGGTTAGGGCTAAGGTTAGGGTTAGGGTTAGGGTTAGGGTTAGGGCTAGGGTTAGGGTTAGGGTTAGGGTTACGGCTAGGGTTAGGGTTAGGGTTTAGGGTTATGGTTAGGGTTAGGGGTTAGGGGTTAGGGGTTAGGCTTAGGGTTAGCGTTACGGTTAGGGGTTAGGGGTTAGGGTTAGGGCTAAGGTTAGGGTTAGGGTTAGGGTTAGGGTTAGGGCTAGGGTTAGGGTTAGGGTTAGGGTTACGGCTAGGGTTAGGGTTAGGGTTAGGTTAGGCTTAGGGTTAGGAGTTAGGGTTAGGGTTTCTATTAGGTTAGTTTTAAGGGCTAAGGTTAGTTTTAGGGTTAAGGTTGGGTTAGGGTTAGGATTAGGGTTAGGGTACGACTTAGGGCTAGGGTTAGGGCTAGGGTTAGGGTTAGGGTTAGGGTTAGGGTTTAGGGTTATGGTTAGGGTTAGGGGTTAGGGGTTAGGGGTTAGGCTTAGGGTTAGCGTTACGGTTAGGGGTTAGGGGTTAGGGTTAGGGCTAAGGTTAGGGTTAGGGTTAGGGTTAGGGTTAGGGCTAGGGTTAGGGTTAGGGTTAGGGTTACGGCTAGGGTTAGGGTTAGGGTTAGGTTAGGCTTAGGGTTAGGAGTTAGGGTTAGGGTTTCTATTAGGTTAGTTTTAAGGGCTAAGGTTAGTTTTAGGGTTAAGGTTGGGTTAGGGTTAGGATTAGGGTTAGGGTACGACTTAGGGCTAGGGTTAGGGCTAGGGTTAGGGTTAGGGTTAGGGTTAGGGTTTAGGGTTATGGTTAGGGTTAGGGGTTAGGGGTTAGGGGTTAGGCTTAGGGTTAGCGTTACGGTTAGGGGTTAGGGGTTAGGGTTAGGGCTAAGGTTAGGGTTAGGGTTAGGGTTAGGGTTAGGGCTAGGGTTAGGGTTAGGGTTAGGGTTACGGCTAGGGTTAGGGTTAGGGTTAGGTTAGGCTTAGGGTTAGGAGTTAGGGTTAGGGTTTCTATTAGGTTAGTTTTAAGGGCTAAGG
>NW_027439602.1:0-32240 GCF_964188355.1 Buteo buteo
CGGAGGGGCGGACGTCGGGCTCCTGCTCCCGCAGGCAAGGGCCCAGCCCCGAAAGCTCTGCCCGCTCTTCCCCTGCCCTTGGCGCCCTATCCGCAGGGCCGGCCGCGCTGGGGCTCCGGGCTTTGCCAGAGGCGGGAGCCCTCGGGGCCCCTCGGCCGCCGCCGAGCCTCTTTTCCGGAGGGGCGGACGTCGGGCTCCTGCTCCCGCAGGCAAGGGCCCAGCCCCGAAAGCTCTGCCCGCTCTTCCCCTGCCCTTGGCGCCCTATCCGCAGGGCCGGCCGCGCTGGGGCTCCGGGCTTTGCCAGAGGCGGGAGCCCTCGGGGCCCCTCGGCCGCCACCGAGCCTCTTTTCCGGAGGGGCGGACGTCGGGCTCCTGCTCCCGCAGGCAAGGGCCCAGCCCCGAAAGCTCTGCCCGCTCTTCCCCTGCCCTTGGCGCCCTATCCGCAGGGCCGGCCGCGCTGGGGCTCCGGGCTTTGCCAGAGGCGGGAGCCCTCGGGGCCCCTCGGCCGCCGCCGAGCCTCTTTTCCGGAGGGGCGGACGTCGGGCTCCTGCTCCCGCAGGCAAGGGCCCAGCCCCGAAAGCTCTGCCCGCTCTTCCCCTGCCCTTGGCGCCCTATCCGCAGGGCCGGCCGCGCTGGGGCTCCGGGCTTTGCCAGAGGCGGGAGCCCTCGGGGCCCCTCGGCCGCCGCCGAGCCTCTTTTCCGGAGGGGCGGACGTCGGGCTCCTGCTCCCGCAGGCAAGGGCCCAGCCCCGAAAGCTCTGCCCGCTCTTCCCCTGCCCTTGGCGCCCTATCCGCAGGGCCGGCCGCGCTGGGGCTCTGGGCTTTGCCAGAGGCGGGAGCCCTCGGGGCCCCTCGGCCGCCGCCGAGCCTCTTTTCCGGAGGGGCGGACGTCGGGCTCCTGCTCCCGCAGGCAAGGGCCCAGCCCCGAAAGCTCTGCCCGCTCTTCCCCTGCCCTTGGCGCCCTATCCGCAGGGCCGGCCGCGCTGGGGCTCCGGGCTTTGCCAGAGGCGGGAGCCCTCGGGGCCCCTCGGCCGCCGCCGAGCCTCTTTTCCGGAGGGGCGGACGTCGCGCTCCTGCTCCCGCAGGCAAGGGCCCAGCCCCGAAAGCTCTGCCCGCTCTTCCCCTGCCCTTGGCGCCCTATCCGCAGGGCCGGCCGCGCTGGGGCTCCGGGCTTTGCCAGAGGCGGGAGCCCTCGGGGCCCCTCGGCCGCCGCCGAGCCTCTTTTCCAGAGGGGCGGACGTCGCGCTCCTGCTCCCGCAGGCAAGGGCCCAGCCCCGAAAGCTCTGCCCGCTCTTCCCCTGCCCTTGGCGCCCTATGCGCAGGGCCGGCCGCGCTGGGGCTCCGGGCTTTGCCAGAGGCGGGAGCCCTCGGGGCCCCTCGGCCGCCGCCGAGCCTCTTTTCCGGAGGGGCGGACGTCGGGCTCCTGCTCCCGCAGGCAAGGGCCCAGCCCCGAAAGCTCTGCCCGCTCTTCCCCTGCCCTTGGCGCCCTATCCGCAGGGCCGGCCGCGCTGGGGCTCCGGGCTTTGCCAGAGGCGGGAGCCCTCGGGGCCCCTCGGCCGCCGCCGAGCCTCTTTTCCGGAGGGGCGGACGTCGGGCTCCTGCTCCCGCAGGCAAGGGCCCAGCCCCGAAAGCTCTGCCCGCTCTTCCCCTGCCCTTGGCGCCCTATCCGCAGGGCCGGCCGCGCTGGGGCTCCGGGCTTTGCCAGAGGCGGGAGCCCTCGGGGCCCCTCGGCCGCCGCCGAGCCTCTTTTCCGGAGGGGCGGACGTCGGGCTCCTGCTCCCGCAGGCAAGGGCCCAGCCCCGAAAGCTCTGCCCGCTCTTCCCCTGCCCTTGGCGCCCTATCCGCAGGGCCGGCCGCGCTGGGGCTCCGGGCTTTGCCAGAGGCGGGAGCCCTCGGGGCCCCTCGGCCGCCGCCGAGCCTCTTTTCCGGAGGGGCGGACGTCGGGCTCCTGCTCCCGCAGGCAAGGGCCCAGCCCCGAAAGCTCTGCCCGCTCTTCCCCTGCCCTTGGCGCCCTATCCGCAGGGCCGGCCGCGCTGGGGCTCCGGGCTTTGCCAGAGGCGGGAGCCCTCGGGGCCCCTCGGCCGCCGCCGAGCCTCTTTTCCCGGAGGGGCGGACGTCGGGCTCCTGCTCCCGCAGGCAAGGGCCCAGCCCCGAAAGCTCTGCCCGCTCTTCCCCTGCCCTTGGCGCCCTATCCGCAGGGCCGGCCGCGCTGGGGCTCCGGGCTTTGCCAGAGGCGGGAGCCCTCGGGGCCCCTCGGCCGCCGCCGAGCCTCTTTTCCGGAGGGGCGGACGTCGGGCTCCTGCTCCCGCAGGCAAGGGCCCAGCCCCGAAAGCTCTGCCCGCTCTTCCCCTGCCCTTGGCGCCCTATCCGCAGGCCCGGCCGCGCTGGGGCTCCGGGCTTTGCCAGAGGCGGGAGCCCTCGGGGCCCCTCGGCCGCCGCCGAGCCTCTTTTCCAGAGGGGCGGACGTCGCGCTCCTGCTCCCGCAGGCAAGGGCCCAGCCCCGAAAGCTCTGCCCGCTCTTCCCCTGCCCTTGGCGCCCTATGCGCAGGGCCGGCCGCGCTGGGGCTCCGGGCTTTGCCAGAGGCGGGAGCCCTCGGGGCCCCTCGGCCGCCGCCGAGCCTCTTTTCCGGAGGGGCGGACGTCGGGCTCCTGCTCCCGCAGGCAAGGGCCCAGCCCCGAAAGCTCTGCCCGCTCTTCCCCTGCCCTTGGCGCCCTATCCGCAGGGCCGGCCGCGCTGGGGCTCCGGGCTTTGCCAGAGGCGGGAGCCCTCGGGGCCCCTCGGCCGCCGCCGAGCCTCTTTTCCGGAGGGGCGGACGTCGCGCTCCTGCTCCCGCAGGCAAGGGCCCAGCCCCGAAAGCTCTGCCCGCTCTTCCCCTGCCCTTGGCGCCCTATGCGCAGGGCCGGCCGCGCTGGGGCTCCGGGCTTTGCCAGAGGCGGGAGCCCTCGGGGCCCCTCGGCCGCCGCCGAGCCTCTTTTCCGGAGGGGCGGACGTCGGGCTCCTGCTCCCGCAGGCAAGGGCCCAGCCCCGAAAGCTCTGCCCGCTCTTCCCCTGCCCTTGGCGCCCTATCCGCAGGGCCGGCCGCGCTGGGGCTCCGGGCTTTGCCAGAGGCGGGAGCCCTCGGGGCCCCTCGGCCGCCGCCGAGCCTCTTTTCCGGAGGGGCGGACGTCGGGCTCCTGCTCCCGCAGGCAAGGGCCCAGCCCCGAAAGCTCTGCCCGCTCTTCCCCTGCCCTTGGCGCCCTATCCGCAGGGCCGGCCGCGCTGGGGCTCCGGGCTTTGCCAGAGGCGGGAGCCCTCGGGGCCCCTCGGCCGCCACCGAGCCTCTTTTCCGGAGGGGCGGACGTCGGGCTCCTGCTCCCGCAGGCAAGGGCCCAGCCCCGAAAGCTCTGCCCGCTCTTCCCCTGCCCTTGGCGCCCTATGCGCAGGGCCGGCCGCGCTGGGGCTCCGGGCTTTGCCAGAGGCGGGAGCCCTCGGGGCCCCTCGGCCGCCGCCGAGCCTCTTTTCCGGAGGGGCGGACGTCGGGCTCCTGCTCCCGCAGGCAAGGGCCCAGCCCCGAAAGCTCTGCCCGCTCTTCCCCTGCCCTTGGCGCCCTATCCGCAGGGCCGGCCGCGCTGGGGCTCCGGGCTTTGCCAGAGGCGGGAGCCCTCGGGGCCCCTCGGCCGCCGCCGAGCCTCTTTTCCGGAGGGGCGGACGTCGGGCTCCTGCTCCCGCAGGCAAGGGCCCAGCCCCGAAAGCTCTGCCCGCTCTTCCCCTGCCCTTGGCGCCCTATCCGCAGGGCCGGCCGCGCTGGGGCTCCGGGCTTTGCCAGAGGCGGGAGCCCTCGGGGCCCCTCGGCCGCCGCCGAGCCTCTTTTCCAGAGGGGCGGACGTCGCGCTCCTGCTCCCGCAGGCAAGGGCCCAGCCCCGAAAGCTCTGCCCGCTCTTCCCCTGCCCTTGGCGCCCTATCCGCAGGGCCGGCCGCGCTGGGGCTCCGGGCTTTGCCAGAGGCGGGAGCCCTCGGGGCCCCTCGGCCGCCGCCGAGCCTCTTTTCCGGAGGGGCGGACGTCGGGCTCCTGCTCCCGCAGGCAAGGGCCCAGCCCCGAAAGCTCTGCCCGCTCTTCCCCTGCCCTTGGCGCCCTATCCGCAGGGCCGGCCGCACTGGGGCTCCGGGCTTTGCCAGAGGCGGGAGCCCTCGGGGCCCCTCGGCCGCCGCCGAGCCTCTTTTCCAGAGGGGCGGACGTCGCGCTCCTGCTCCCGCAGGCAAGGGCCCAGCCCCGAAAGCTCTGCCCGCTCTTCCCCTGCCCTTGGCGCCCTATGCGCAGGGCCGGCCGCGCTGGGGCTCCGGGCTTTGCCAGAGGCGGGAGCCCTCGGGGCCCGTCGGCTGCCGCCGAGCCTCTTTTCCGGAGGGGCGGACGTCGGGCTCCTGCTCCCGCAGGCAAGGGCCCAGCCCCGAAAGCTCTGCCCGCTCTTCCCCTGCCCTTGGCGCCCTATCCGCAGGGCCGGCCGCGCTGGGGCTCCGGGCTTTGCCAGAGGCGGGAGCCCTCGGGGCCCCTCGGCCGCCGCCGAGCCTCTTTTCCGGAGGGGCGGACGTCGGGCTCCTGCTCCCGCAGGCAAGGGCCCAGCCTGGAAAGCTCTGCCCGCTCTTCCCCTGCCCTTGGCGCCCTATCCGCAGGGCCGGCCGCGCTGGGGCTCCGGGCTTTGCCAGAGGCGGGAGCCCTCGGGGCCCCTCGGCCGCCGCCGAGCCTCTTTTCCGGAGGGGCGGACGTCGGGCTCCTGCTCCCGCAGGCAAGGGCCCAGCCCCGAAAGCTCTGCCCGCTCTTCCCCTGCCCTTGGCGCCCTATCCGCAGGGCCGGCCGCGCTGGGGCTCCGGGCTTTGCCAGAGGCGGGAGCCCTCGGGGCCCCTCGGCCGCCGCCGAGCCTCTTTTCCGGAGGGGCGGACGTCGGGCTCCTGCTCCCGCAGGCAAGGGCCCAGCCCCGAAAGCTCTGCCCGCTCTTCCCCTGCCCTTGGCGCCCTATCCGCAGGGCCGGCCGCGCTGGGGCTCCGGGCTTTGCCAGAGGCGGGAGCCCTCGGGGCCCCTCGGCCGCCACCGAGCCTCTTTTCCGGAGGGGCGGACGTCGGGCTCCTGCTCCCGCAGGCAAGGGCCCAGCCCCGAAAGCTCTGCCCGCTCTTCCCCTGCCCTTGGCGCCCTATCCGCAGGGCCGGCCGCGCTGGGGCTCCGGGCTTTGCCAGAGGCGGGAGCCCTCGGGGCCCCTCGGCCGCCGCCGAGCCTCTTTTCCGGAGGGGCGGACGTCGGGCTCCTGCTCCCGCAGGCAAGGGCCCAGCCCCGAAAGCTCTGCCCGCTCTTCCCCTGCCCTTGGCGCCCTATCCGCAGGGCCGGCCGCGCTGGGGCTCCGGGCTTTGCCAGAGGCGGGAGCCCTCGGGGCCCCTCGGCCGCCGCCGAGCCTCTTTTCCAGAGGGGCGGACGTCGCGCTCCTGCTCCCGCAGGCAAGGGCCCAGCCCCGAAAGCTCTGCCCGCTCTTCCCCTGCCCTTGGCGCCCTATCCGCAGGGCCGGCCGCGCTGGGGCTCCGGGCTTTGCCAGAGGCGGGAGCCCTCGGGGCCCCTCGGCCGCCGCCGAGCCTCTTTTCCGGAGGGGCGGACGTCGGGCTCCTGCTCCCGCAGGCAAGGGCCCAGCCCCGAAAGCTCTGCCCGCTCTTCCCCTGCCCTTGGCGCCCTATCCGCAGGGCCGGCCGCGCTGGGGCTCCGGGCTTTGCCAGAGGCGGGAGCCCTCGGGGCCCCTCGGCCGCCGCCGAGCCTCTTTTCCGGAGGGGCGGACGTCGCGCTCCTGCTCCCGCAGGCAAGGGCCCAGCCCCGAAAGCTCTGCCCGCTCTTCCCCTGCCCTTGGCGCCCTATCCGCAGGGCCGGCCGCGCTGGGGCTCCGGGCTTTGCCAGAGGCGGGAGCCCTCGGGGCCCCTCGGCCGCCGCCGAGCCTCTTTTCCGGAGGGGCGGACGTCGGGCTCCTGCTCCCGCAGGCAAGGGCCCAGCCCCGAAAGCTCTGCCCGCTCTTCCCCTGCCCTTGGCGCCCTATCCGCAGGGCCGGCCGCACTGGGGCTCCGGGCTTTGCCAGAGGCGGGAGCCCTCGGGGCCCCTCGGCCGCCGCCGAGCCTCTTTTCCAGAGGGGCGGACGTCGCGCTCCTGCTCCCGCAGGCAAGGGCCCAGCCCCGAAAGCTCTGCCCGCTCTTCCCCTGCCCTTGGCGCCCTATGCGCAGGGCCGGCCGCGCTGGGGCTCCGGGCTTTGCCAGAGGCGGGAGCCCTCGGGGCCCGTCGGCTGCCGCCGAGCCTCTTTTCCGGAGGGGCGGACGTCGGGCTCCTGCTCCCGCAGGCAAGGGCCCAGCCCCGAAAGCTCTGCCCGCTCTTCCCCTGCCCTTGGCGCCCTATCCGCAGGGCCGGCCGCGCTGGGGCTCCGGGCTTTGCCAGAGGCGGGAGCCCTCGGGGCCCCTCGGCCGCCGCCGAGCCTCTTTTCCGGAGGGGCGGACGTCGGGCTCCTGCTCCCGCAGGCAAGGGCCCAGCCTGGAAAGCTCTGCCCGCTCTTCCCCTGCCCTTGGCGCCCTATCCGCAGGGCCGGCCGCGCTGGGGCTCCGGGCTTTGCCAGAGGCGGGAGCCCTCGGGGCCCCTCGGCCGCCGCCGAGCCTCTTTTCCGGAGGGGCGGACGTCGGGCTCCTGCTCCCGCAGGCAAGGGCCCAGCCCCGAAAGCTCTGCCCGCTCTTCCCCTGCCCTTGGCGCCCTATCCGCAGGGCCGGCCGCGCTGGGGCTCCGGGCTTTGCCAGAGGCGGGAGCCCTCGGGGCCCCTCGGCCGCCGCCGAGCCTCTTTTCCGGAGGGGCGGACGTCGGGCTCCTGCTCCCGCAGGCAAGGGCCCAGCCCCGAAAGCTCTGCCCGCTCTTCCCCTGCCCTTGGCGCCCTATCCGCAGGGCCGGCCGCGCTGGGGCTCCGGGCTTTGCCAGAGGCGGGAGCCCTCGGGGCCCCTCGGCCGCCACCGAGCCTCTTTTCCGGAGGGGCGGACGTCGGGCTCCTGCTCCCGCAGGCAAGGGCCCAGCCCCGAAAGCTCTGCCCGCTCTTCCCCTGCCCTTGGCGCCCTATCCGCAGGGCCGGCCGCGCTGGGGCTCCGGGCTTTGCCAGAGGCGGGAGCCCTCGGGGCCCCTCGGCCGCCGCCGAGCCTCTTTTCCGGAGGGGCGGACGTCGGGCTCCTGCTCCCGCAGGCAAGGGCCCAGCCCCGAAAGCTCTGCCCGCTCTTCCCCTGCCCTTGGCGCCCTATCCGCAGGGCCGGCCGCGCTGGGGCTCCGGGCTTTGCCAGAGGCGGGAGCCCTCGGGGCCCCTCGGCCGCCGCCGAGCCTCTTTTCCAGAGGGGCGGACGTCGCGCTCCTGCTCCCGCAGGCAAGGGCCCAGCCCCGAAAGCTCTGCCCGCTCTTCCCCTGCCCTTGGCGCCCTATCCGCAGGGCCGGCCGCGCTGGGGCTCCGGGCTTTGCCAGAGGCGGGAGCCCTCGGGGCCCCTCGGCCGCCGCCGAGCCTCTTTTCCGGAGGGGCGGACGTCGGGCTCCTGCTCCCGCAGGCAAGGGCCCAGCCCCGAAAGCTCTGCCCGCTCTTCCCCTGCCCTTGGCGCCCTATCCGCAGGGCCGGCCGCGCTGGGGCTCCGGGCTTTGCCAGAGGCGGGAGCCCTCGGGGCCCCTCGGCCGCCGCCGAGCCTCTTTTCCGGAGGGGCGGACGTCGCGCTCCTGCTCCCGCAGGCAAGGGCCCAGCCCCGAAAGCTCTGCCCGCTCTTCCCCTGCCCTTGGCGCCCTATCCGCAGGGCCGGCCGCGCTGGGGCTCCGGGCTTTGCCAGAGGCGGGAGCCCTCGGGGCCCCTCGGCCGCCGCCGAGCCTCTTTTCCAGAGGGGCGGACGTCGGGCTCCTGCTCCCGCAGGCAAGGGCCCAGCCCCGAAAGCTCTGCCCGCTCTTCCCCTGCCCTTGGCGCCCTATCCGCAGGGCCGGCCGCGCTGGGGCTCCGGGCTTTGCCAGAGGCGGGAGCCCTCGGGGCCCCTCGGCCGCCGCCGAGCCTCTTTTCCGGAGGGGCGGACGTCGGGCTCCTGCTCCCGCAGGCAAGGGCCCAGCCCCGAAAGCTCTGCCCGCTCTTCCCCTGCCCTTGGCGCCCTATGCGCAGGGCCGGCCGCGCTGGGGCTCCGGGCTTTGCCAGAGGCGGGAGCCCTCGGGGCCCCTCGGCCGCCACCGAGCCTCTTTTCCGGAGGGGCGGACGTCGGGCTCCTGCTCCCGCAGGCAAGGGCCCAGCCCCGAAAGCTCTGCCCGCTCTTCCCCTGCCCTTGGCGCCCTATGCGCAGGGCCGGCCGCGCTGGGGCTCCGGGCTTTGCCAGAGGCGGGAGCCCTCGGGGCCCCTCGGCCGCCGCCGAGCCTCTTTTCCGGAGGGGCGGACGTCGGGCTCCTGCTCCCGCAGGCAAGGGCCCAGCCCCGAAAGCTCTGCCCGCTCTTCCCCTGCCCTTGGCGCCCTATCCGCAGGGCCGGCCGCGCTGGGGCTCCGGGCTTTGCCAGAGGCGGGAGCCCTCGGGGCCCCTCGGCCGCCGCCGAGCCTCTTTTCCGGAGGGGCGGACGTCGGGCTCCTGCTCCCGCAGGCAAGGGCCCAGCCCCGAAAGCTCTGCCCGCTCTTCCCCTGCCCTTGGCGCCCTATCCGCAGGGCCGGCCGCGCTGGGGCTCCGGGCTTTGCCAGAGGCGGGAGCCCTCGGGGCCCCTCGGCCGCCGCCGAGCCTCTTTTCCAGAGGGGTGGACGTCGCGCTCCTGCTCCCGCAGGCAAGGGCCCAGCCCCGAAAGCTCTGCCCGCTCTTCCCCTGCCCTTGGCGCCCTATCCGCAGGGCCGGCCGCGCTGGGGCTCCGGGCTTTGCCAGAGGCGGGAGCCCTCGGGGCCCCTCGGCCGCCGCCGAGCCTCTTTTCCGGAGGGGCGGACGTCGGGCTCCTGCTCCCGCAGGCAAGGGCCCAGCCCCGAAAGCTCTGCCCGCTCTTCCCCTGCCCTTGGCGCCCTATCCGCAGGGCCGGCCGCACTGGGGCTCCGGGCTTTGCCAGAGGCGGGAGCCCTCAGGGCCCCTCGGCCGCCGCCGAGCCTCTTTTCCAGAGGGGCGGACGTCGCGCTCCTGCTCCCGCAGGCAAGGGCCCAGCCCCGAAAGCTCTGCCCGCTCTTCCCCTGCCCTTGGCGCCCTATCCGCAGGGCCGGCCGCGCTGGGGCTCCGGGCTTTGCCAGAGGCGGGAGCCCTCGGGGCCCGTCGGCCGCCGCCGAGCCTCTTTTCCGGAGGGGCGGACGTCGGGCTCCTGCTCCCGCAGGCAAGGGCCCAGCCCCGAAAGCTCTGCCCGCTCTTCCCCTGCCCTTGGCGCCCTATCCGCAGGGCCGGCCGCGCTGGGGCTCCGGGCTTTGCCAGAGGCGGGAGCCCTCGGGGCCCCTCGGCCGCCGCCGAGCCTCTTTTCCGGAGGGGCGGACGTCGGGCTCCTGCTCCCGCAGGCAAGGGCCCAGCCCCGAAAGCTCTGCCCGCTCTTCCCCTGCCCTTGGCGCCCTATCCGCAGGGCCGGCCGCGCTGGGGCTCCGGGCTTTGCCAGAGGCGGGAGCCCTCGGGGCCCCTCGGCCGCCGCCGAGCCTCTTTTCCGGAGGGGCGGACGTCGGGCTCCTGCTCCCGCAGGCAAGGGCCCAGCCCCGAAAGCTCTGCCCGCTCTTCCCCTGCCCTTGGCGCCCTATCCGCAGGGCCGGCCGCGCTGGGGCTCCGGGCTTTGCCAGAGGCGGGAGCCCTCGGGGCCCCTCGGCCGCCGCCGAGCCTCTTTTCCGGAGGGGCGGACGTCGGGCTCCTGCTCCCGCAGGCAAGGGCCCAGCCCCGAAAGCTCTGCCCGCTCTTCCCCTGCCCTTGGCGCCCTATCCGCAGGGCCGGCCGCGCTGGGGCTCCGGGCTTTGCCAGAGGCGGGAGCCCTCGGGGCCCCTCGGCCGCCACCGAGCCTCTTTTCCGGAGGGGCGGACGTCGGGCTCCTGCTCCCGCAGGCAAGGGCCCAGCCCCGAAAGCTCTGCCCGCTCTTCCCCTGCCCTTGGCGCCCTATCCGCAGGGCCGGCCGCGCTGGGGCTCCGGGCTTTGCCAGAGGCGGGAGCCCTCGGGGCCCCTCGGCCGCCGCCGAGCCTCTTTTCCGGAGGGGCGGACGTCGGGCTCCTGCTCCCGCAGGCAAGGGCCCAGCCCCGAAAGCTCTGCCCGCTCTTCCCCTGCCCTTGGCGCCCTATCCGCAGGGCCGGCCGCGCTGGGGCTCCGGGCTTTGCCAGAGGCGGGAGCCCTCGGGGCCCCTCGGCCGCCGCCGAGCCTCTTTTCCGGAGGGGCGGACGTCGGGCTCCTGCTCCCGCAGGCAAGGGCCCAGCCCCGAAAGCTCTGCCCGCTCTTCCCCTGCCCTTGGCGCCCTATGCGCAGGGCCGGCCGCGCTGGGGCTCCGGGCTTTGCCAGAGGCGGGAGCCCTCGGGGCCCCTCGGCCGCCGCCGAGCCTCTTTTCCGGAGGGGCGGACGTCGGGCTCCTGCTCCCGCAGGCAAGGGCCCAGCCCCGAAAGCTCTGCCCGCTCTTCCCCTGCCCTTGGCGCCCTATCCGCAGGGCCGGCCGCGCTGGGGCTCCGGGCTTTGCCAGAGGCGGGAGCCCTCGGGGCCCCTCGGCCGCCGCCGAGCCTCTTTTCCGGAGGGGCGGACGTCGGGCTCCTGCTCCCGCAGGCAAGGGCCCAGCCCCGAAAGCTCTGCCCGCTCTTCCCCTGCCCTTGGCGCCCTATCCGCAGGGCCGGCCGCGCTGGGGCTCCGGGCTTTGCCAGAGGCGGGAGCCCTCGGGGCCCCTCGGCCGCCGCCGAGCCTCTTTTCCGGAGGGGCGGACGTCGGGCTCCTGCTCCCGCAGGCAAGGGCCCAGCCCCGAAAGCTCTGCCCGCTCTTCCCCTGCCCTTGGCGCCCTATGCGCAGGGCCGGCCGCGCTGGGGCTCCGGGCTTTGCCAGAGGCGGGAGCCCTCGGGGCCCCTCGGCCGCCGCCGAGCCTCTTTTCCGGAGGGGCGGACGTCGGGCTCCTGCTCCCGCAGGCAAGGGCCCAGCCCCGAAAGCTCTGCCCGCTCTTCCCCTGCCCTTGGCGCCCTATCCGCAGGGCCGGCCGCGCTGGGGCTCCGGGCTTTGCCAGAGGCGGGAGCCCTCGGGGCCCCTCGGCCGCCGCCGAGCCTCTTTTCCGGAGGGGCGGACGTCGGGCTCCTGCTCCCGCAGGCAAGGGCCCAGCCCCGAAAGCTCTGCCCGCTCTTCCCCTGCCCTTGGCGCCCTATCCGCAGGGCCGGCCGCGCTGGGGCTCCGGGCTTTGCCAGAGGCGGGAGCCCTCGGGGCCCCTCGGCCGCCGCCGAGCCTCTTTTCCGGAGGGGCGGACGTCGCGCTCCTGCTCCCGCAGGCAAGGGCCCAGCCCCGAAAGCTCTGCCCGCTCTTCCCCTGCCCTTGGCGCCCTATCCGCAGGGCCGGCCGCGCTGGGGCTCCGGGCTTTGCCAGAGGCGGGAGCCCTCGGGGCCCCTCGGCCGCCACCGAGCCTCTTTTCCGGAGAAGCGGACGTCGGGCTCCTGCTCCCGCAGGCAAGGGCCCAGCCCCGAAAGCTCTGCCCGCTCTTCCCCTGCCCTTGGCGCCCTATCCGCAGGGCCGGCCGCGCTGGGGCTCCGGGCTTTGCCAGAGGCGGGAGCCCTCGGGGCCCGTCGGCCGCCGCCGAGCCTCTTTTCCGGAGGGGCGGACGTCGGGCTCCTGCTCCCGCAGGCAAGGGCCCAGCCCCGAAAGCTCTGCCCGCTCTTCCCCTGCCCTTGGCGCCCTATGCGCAGGGCCGGCCGCGCTGGGGCTCCGGGCTTTGCCAGAGGCGGGAGCCCTCGGGGCCCCTCGGCCGCCGCCGAGCCTCTTTTCCGGAGGGGCGGACGTCGCGCTCCTGCTCCCGCAGGCAAGGGCCCAGCCCCGAAAGCTCTGCCCGCTCTTCCCCTGCCCTTGGCGCCCTATCCGCAGGGCCGGCCGCGCTGGGGCTCCGGGCTTTGCCAGAGGCGGGAGCCCTCGGGGCCCCTCGGCCGCCGCCGAGCCTCTTTTCCGGAGGGGCGGACGTCGGGCTCCTGCTCCCGCAGGCAAGGGCCCAGCCCCGAAAGCTCTGCCCGCTCTTCCCCTGCCCTTGGCGCCCTATCCGCAGGGCCGGCCGCGCTGGGGCTCCGGGCTTTGCCAGAGGCGGGAGCCCTCGGGGCCCGTCGGCCGCCGCCGAGCCTCTTTTCCGGAGAAGCGGACGTCGGGCTCCTGCTCCCGCAGGCAAGGGCCCAGCCCCGAAAGCTCTGCCCGCTCTTCCCCTGCCCTTGGCGCCCTATCCGCAGGGCCGGCCGCGCTGGGGCTCCGGGCTTTGCCAGAGGCGGGAGCCCTCGGGGCCCCTCGGCCGCCGCCGAGCCTCTTTTCCGGAGGGGCGGACGTCGGGCTCCTGCTCCCGCAGGCAAGGGCCCAGCCCCGAAAGCTCTGCCCGCTCTTCCCCTGCCCTTGGCGCCCTATCCGCAGGGCCGGCCGCGCTGGGGCTCCGGGCTTTGCCAGAGGCGGGAGCCCTCGGGGCCCCTCGGCCGCCGCCGAGCCTCTTTTCCGGAGGGGCGGACGTCGGGCTCCTGCTCCCGCAGGCAAGGGCCCAGCCCCGAAAGCTCTGCCCGCTCTTCCCCTGCCCTTGGCGCCCTATCCGCAGGGCCGGCCGCGCTGGGGCTCCGGGCTTTGCCAGAGGCGGGAGCCCTCGGGGCCCCTCGGCCGCCGCCGAGCCTCTTTTCCGGAGGGGCGGACGTCGGGCTCCTGCTCCCGCAGGCAAGGGCCCAGCCCCGAAAGCTCTGCCCGCTCTTCCCCTGCCCTTGGCGCCCTATCCGCAGGGCCGGCCGCGCTGGGGCTCCGGGCTTTGCCAGAGGCGGGAGCCCTCGGGGCCCCTCGGCCGCCGCCGAGCCTCTTTTCCGGAGGGGCGGACGTCGCGCTCCTGCTCCCGCAGGCAAGGGCCCAGCCCCGAAAGCTCTGCCCGCTCTTCCCCTGCCCTTGGCGCCCTATCCGCAGGGCCGGCCGCGCTGGGGCTCCGGGCTTTGCCAGAGGCGGGAGCCCTCGGGGCCCCTCGGCCGCCACCGAGCCTCTTTTCCGGAGAAGCGGACGTCGGGCTCCTGCTCCCGCAGGCAAGGGCCCAGCCCCGAAAGCTCTGCCCGCTCTTCCCCTGCCCTTGGCGCCCTATCCGCAGGGCCGGCCGCGCTGGGGCTCCGGGCTTTGCCAGAGGCGGGAGCCCTCGGGGCCCCTCGGCCGCCGCCGAGCCTCTTTTCCGGAGGGGCGGACGTCGGGCTCCTGCTCCCGCAGGCAAGGGCCCAGCCCCGAAAGCTCTGCCCGCTCTTCCCCTGCCCTTGGCGCCCTATGCGCAGGGCCGGCCGCGCTGGGGCTCCGGGCTTTGCCAGAGGCGGGAGCCCTCGGGGCCCCTCGGCCGCCGCCGAGCCTCTTTTCCGGAGGGGCGGACGTCGGGCTCCTGCTCCCGCAGGCAAGGGCCCAGCCCCGAAAGCTCTGCCCGCTCTTCCCCTGCCCTTGGCGCCCTATCCGCAGGGCCGGCCGCGCTGGGGCTCCGGGCTTTGCCAGAGGCGGGAGCCCTCGGGGCCCCTCGGCCGCCGCCGAGCCTCTTTTCCGGAGGGGCGGACGTCGGGCTCCTGCTCCCGCAGGCAAGGGCCCAGCCCCGAAAGCTCTGCCCGCTCTTCCCCTGCCCTTGGCGCCCTATCCGCAGGGCCGGCCGCGCTGGGGCTCCGGGCTTTGCCAGAGGCGGGAGCCCTCGGGGCCCCTCGGCCGCCGCCGAGCCTCTTTTCCGGAGGGGCGGACGTCGGGCTCCTGCTCCCGCAGGCAAGGGCCCAGCCCCGAAAGCTCTGCCCGCTCTTCCCCTGCCCTTGGCGCCCTATGCGCAGGGCCGGCCGCGCTGGGGCTCCGGGCTTTGCCAGAGGCGGGAGCCCTCGGGGCCCCTCGGCCGCCGCCGAGCCTCTTTTCCGGAGGGGCGGACGTCGGGCTCCTGCTCCCGCAGGCAAGGGCCCAGCCCCGAAAGCTCTGCCCGCTCTTCCCCTGCCCTTGGCGCCCTATGCGCAGGGCCGGCCGCGCTGGGGCTCCGGGCTTTGCCAGAGGCGGGAGCCCTCGGGGCCCCTCGGCCGCCGCCGAGCCTCTTTTCCGGAGGGGCGGACGTCGGGCTCCTGCTCCCGCAGGCAAGGGCCCAGCCCCGAAAGCTCTGCCCGCTCTTCCCCTGCCCTTGGCGCCCTATCCGCAGGGCCGGCCGCGCTGGGGCTCCGGGCTTTGCCAGAGGCGGGAGCCCTCGGGGCCCCTCGGCCGCCGCCGAGCCTCTTTTCCGGAGGGGCGGACGTCGGGCTCCTGCTCCCGCAGGCAAGGGCCCAGCCCCGAAAGCTCTGCCCGCTCTTCCCCTGCCCTTGGCGCCCTATCCGCAGGGCCGGCCGCGCAGGGGCTCCGGGCTTTGCCAGAGGCGGGAGCCCTCGGGGCCCCTCGGCCGCCGCCGAGCCTCTTTTCCAGAGGGGCGGACGTCGGGCTCCTGCTCCCGCAGGCAAGGGCCCAGCCCCGAAAGCTCTGCCCGCTCTTCCCCTGCCCTTGGCGCCCTATCCGCAGGGCCGGCCGCGCTGGGGCTCCGGGCTTTGCCAGAGGCGGGAGCCCTCGGGGCCCCTCGGCCGCCGCCGAGCCTCTTTTCCGGAGGGGCGGACGTCGGGCTCCTGCTCCCGCAGGCAAGGGCCCAGCCCCGAAAGCTCTGCCCGCTCTTCCCCTGCCCTTGGCGCCCTATGCGCAGGGCCGGCCGCGCTGGGGCTCCGGGCTTTGCCAGAGGCGGGAGCCCTCGGGGCCCCTCGGCCGCCGCCGAGCCTCTTTTCCAGAGGGGCGGACGTCGCGCTCCTGCTCCCGCAGGCAAGGGCCCAGCCCCGAAAGCTCTGCCCGCTCTTCCCCTGCCCTTGGCGCCCTATGCGCAGGGCCGGCCGCGCTGGGGCTCCGGGCTTTGCCAGAGGCGGGAGCCCTCGGGGCCCCTCGGCCGCCGCCGAGCCTCTTTTCCGGAGGGGCGGACGTCGGGCTCCTGCTCCCGCAGGCAAGGGCCCAGCCCCGAAAGCTCTGCCCGCTCTTCCCCTGCCCTTGGCGCCCTATCCGCAGGGCCGGCCGCGCTGGGGCTCCGGGCTTTGCCAGAGGCGGGAGCCCTCGGGGCCCCTCGGCCGCCGCCGATCCTCTTTTCCAGAGGGGCGGACGTCGGGCTCCTGCTCCCGCAGGCAAGGGCCCAGCCCCGAAAGCTCTGCCCGCTCTTCCCCTGCCCTTGGCGCCCTATGCGCAGGGCCGGCCGCGCTGGGGCTCCGGGCTTTGCCAGAGGCGGGAGCCCTCGGGGCCCCTCGGCCGCCGCCGAGCCTCTTTTCCGGAGGGGCGGACGTCGCGCTCCTGCTCCCGCAGGCAAGGGCCCAGCCCCGAAAGCTCTGCCCGCTCTTCCCCTGCCCTTGGCGCCCTATCCGCAGGGCCGGCCGCGCTGGGGCTCCGGGCTTTGCCAGAGGCGGGAGCCCTCGGGGCCCCTCGGCCGCCGCCGAGCCTCTTTTCCGGAGGGGCGGACGTCGGGCTCCTGCTCCCGCAGGCAAGGGCCCAGCCCCGAAAGCTCTGCCCGCTCTTCCCCTGCCCTTGGCGCCCTATCCGCAGGGCCGGCCGCGCTGGGGCTCCGGGCTTTGCCAGAGGCGGGAGCCCTCGGGGCCCCTCGGCCGCCGCCGAGCCTCTTTTCCGGAGGGGCGGACGTCGCGCTCCTGCTCCCGCAGGCAAGGGCCCAGCCCCGAAAGCTCTGCCCGCTCTTCCCCTGCCCTTGGCGCCCTATCCGCAGGGCCGGCCGCGCTGGGGCTCCGGGCTTTGCCAGAGGCGGGAGCCCTCGGGGCCCCTCGGCCGCCGCCGAGCCTCTTTTCCGGAGGGGCGGACGTCGGGCTCCTGCTCCCGCAGGCAAGGGCCCAGCCCCGAAAGCTCTGCCCGCTCTTCCCCTGCCCTTGGCGCCCTATCCGCAGGGCCGGCCGCGCTGGGGCTCCGGGCTTTGCCAGAGGCGGGAGCCCTCGGGGCCCCTCGGCCGCCGCCGAGCCTCTTTTCCGGAGGGGCGGACGTCGGGCTCCTGCTCCCGCAGGCAAGGGCCCAGCCCCGAAAGCTCTGCCCGCTCTTCCCCTGCCCTTGGCGCCCTATCCGCAGGGCCGGCCGCGCTGGGGCTCCGGGCTTTGCCAGAGGCGGGAGCCCTCGGGGCCCCTCGGCCGCCGCCGAGCCTCTTTTCCGGAGGGGCGGACGTCGGGCTCCTGCTCCCGCAGGCAAGGGCCCAGCCCCGAAAGCTCTGCCCGCTCTTCCCCTGCCCTTGGCGCCCTATCCGCAGGGCCGGCCGCGCTGGGGCTCCGGGCTTTGCCAGAGGCGGGAGCCCTCGGGGCCCCTCGGCCGCCGCCGAGCCTCTTTTCCGGAGGGGCGGACGTCGGGCTCCTGCTCCCGCAGGCAAGGGCCCAGCCCCGAAAGCTCTGCCCGCTCTTCCCCTGCCCTTGGCGCCCTATCCGCAGGGCCGGCCGCGCTGGGGCTCCGGGCTTTGCCAGAGGCGGGAGCCCTCGGGGCCCCTCGGCCGCCGCCGAGCCTCTTTTCCGGAGGGGCGGACGTCGGGCTCCTGCTCCCGCAGGCAAGGGCCCAGCCCCGAAAGCTCTGCCCGCTCTTCCCCTGCCCTTGGCGCCCTATGCGCAGGGCCGGCCGCGCTGGGGCTCCGGGCTTTGCCAGAGGCGGGAGCCCTCGGGGCCCCTCGGCCGCCGCCGAGCCTCTTTTCCGGAGGGGCGGACGTCGGGCTCCTGCTCCCGCAGGCAAGGGCCCAGCCCCGAAAGCTCTGCCCGCTCTTCCCCTGCCCTTGGCGCCCTATCCGCAGGGCCGGCCGCGCTGGGGCTCCGGGCTTTGCCAGAGGCGGGAGCCCTCGGGGCCCCTCGGCCGCCGCCGAGCCTCTTTTCCGGAGGGGTGGACGTCGGGCTCCTGCTCCCGCAGGCAAGGGCCCAGCCCCGAAAGCTCTGCCCGCTCTTCCCCTGCCCTTGGCGCCCTATCCGCAGGGCCGGCCGCGCTGGGGCTCCGGGCTTTGCCAGAGGCGGGAGCCCTCGGGGCCCCTCGGCCGCCGCCGAGCCTCTTTTCCAGAGGGGCGGACGTCGGGCTCCTGCTCCCGCAGGCAAGGGCCCAGCCCCGAAAGCTCTGCCCGCTCTTCCCCTGCCCTTGGCGCCCTATGCGCAGGGCCGGCCGCGCTGGGGCTCCGGGCTTTGCCAGAGGCGGGAGCCCTCGGGGCCCCTCGGCCGCCGCCGAGCCTCTTTTCCGGAGGGGCGGACGTCGGGCTCCTGCTCCCGCAGGCAAGGGCCCAGCCCCGAAAGCTCTGCCCGCTCTTCCCCTGCCCTTGGCGCCCTATCCGCAGGGCCGGCCGCGCTGGGGCTCCGGGCTTTGCCAGAGGCGGGAGCCCTCGGGGCCCCTCGGCCGCCGCCGAGCCTCTTTTCCGGAGGGGCGGACGTCGGGCTCCTGCTCCCGCAGGCAAGGGCCCAGCCCCGAAAGCTCTGCCCGCTCTTCCCCTGCCCTTGGCGCCCTATCCGCAGGGCCGGCCGCGCTGGGGCTCCGGGCTTTGCCAGAGGCGGGAGCCCTCGGGGCCCCTCGGCCGCCGCCGAGCCTCTTTTCCAGAGGGGCGGACGTCGCGCTCCTGCTCCCGCAGGCAAGGGCCCAGCCCCGAAAGCTCTGCCCGCTCTTCCCCTGCCCTTGGCGCCCTATCCGCAGGGCCGGCCGCGCTGGGGCTCCGGGCTTTGCCAGAGGCGGGAGCCCTCGGGGCCCCTCGGCCGCCGCCGAGCCTCTTTTCCGGAGGGGCGGACGTCGGGCTCCTGCTCCCGCAGGCAAGGGCCCAGCCCCGAAAGCTCTGCCCGCTCTTCCCCTGCCCTTGGCGCCCTATGCGCAGGGCCGGCCGCGCTGGGGCTCCGGGCTTTGCCAGAGGCGGGAGCCCTCGGGGCCCCTCGGCCGCCGCCGAGCCTCTTTTCCGGAGGGGCGGACGTCGGGCTCCTGCTCCCGCAGGCAAGGGCCCAGCCCCGAAAGCTCTGCCCGCTCTTCCCCTGCCCTTGGCGCCCTATGCGCAGGGCCGGCCGCGCTGGGGCTCCGGGCTTTGCCAGAGGCGGGAGCCCTCGGGGCCCCTCGGCCGCCGCCGAGCCTCTTTTCCGGAGGGGCGGACGTCGGGCTCCTGCTCCCGCAGGCAAGGGCCCAGCCCCGAAAGCTCTGCCCGCTCTTCCCCTGCCCTTGGCGCCCTATCCGCAGGGCCGGCCGCGCTGGGGCTCCGGGCTTTGCCAGAGGCGGGAGCCCTCGGAGCCCCTCGGCCGCCGCCGAGCCTCTTTTCCGGAGGGGCGGACGTCGGGCTCCTGCTCCCGCAGGCAAGGGCCCAGCCCCGAAAGCTCTGCCCGCTCTTCCCCTGCCCTTGGCGCCCTATCCGCAGGCCCGGCCGCGCTGGGGCTCCGGGCTTTGCCAGAGGCGGGAGCCCTCGGGGCCCCTCGGCGCCGCCGAGCCTCTTTTCCAGAGGGGCGGACGTCGCGCTCCTGCTCCCGCAGGCAAGGGCCCAGCCCCGAAAGCTCTGCCCGCTCTTCCCCTGCCCTTGGCGCCCTATCCGCAGGGCCGGCCGCGCTGGGGCTCCGGGCTTTGCCAGAGGCGGGAGCCCTCGGGGCCCCTCGGCCGCCGCCGAGCCTCTTTTCCGGAGGGGTGGACGTCGGGCTCCTGCTCCCGCAGGCAAGGGCCCAGCCCCGAAAGCTCTGCCCGCTCTTCCCCTGCCCTTGGCGCCCTATGCGCAGGGCCGGCCGCGCTGGGGCTCCGGGCTTTGCCAGAGGCGGGAGCCCTCGGGGCCCCTCGGCCGCCGCCGAGCCTCTTTTCCGGAGGGGCGGACGTCGGGCTCCTGCTCCCGCAGGCAAGGGCCCAGCCCCGAAAGCTCTGCCCGCTCTTCCCCTGCCCTTGGCGCCCTATCCGCAGGGCCGGCCGCGCTGGGGCTCCGGGCTTTGCCAGAGGCGGGAGCCCTCGGGGCCCCTCGGCCGCCGCCGAGCCTCTTTTCCGGAGGGGCGGACGTCGGGCTCCTGCTCCCGCAGGCAAGGGCCCAGCCCCGAAAGCTCTGCCCGCTCTTCCCCTGCCCTTGGCGCCCTATGCGCAGGGCCGGCCGCGCTGGGGCTCCGGGCTTTGCCAGAGGCGGGAGCCCTCGGGGCCCCTCGGCCGCCGCCGAGCCTCTTTTCCGGAGGGGCGGACGTCGGGCTCCTGCTCCCGCAGGCAAGGGCCCAGCCCCGAAAGCTCTGCCCGCTCTTCCCCTGCCCTTGGCGCCCTATGCGCAGGGCCGGCCGCGCTGGGGCTCCGGGCTTTGCCAGAGGCGGGAGCCCTCGGGGCCCCTCGGCCGCCGCCGAGCCTCTTTTCCGGAGGGGCGGACGTCGGGCTCCTGCTCCCGCAGGCAAGGGCCCAGCCCCGAAAGCTCTGCCCGCTCTTCCCCTGCCCTTGGCGCCCTATCCGCAGGGCCGGCCGCGCTGGGGCTCCGGGCTTTGCCAGAGGCGGGAGCCCTCGGGGCCCGTCGGCCGCCGCCGAGCCTCTTTTCCGGAGGGGCGGACGTCGGGCTCCTGCTCCCGCAGGCAAGGGCCCAGCCCCGAAAGCTCTGCCCGCTCTTCCCCTGCCCTTGGCGCCCTATCCGCAGGGCCGGCCGCGCTGGGGCTCCGGGCTTTGCCAGAGGCGGGAGCCCTCGGGGCCCCTCGGCCGCCGCCGAGCCTCTTTTCCGGAGGGGCGGACGTCGGGCTCCTGCTCCCGCAGGCAAGGGCCCAGCCCCGAAAGCTCTGCCCGCTCTTCCCCTGCCCTTGGCGCCCTATGCGCAGGGCCGGCCGCGCTGGGGCTCCGGGCTTTGCCAGAGGCGGGAGCCCTTGGGGCCCCTCGGCCGCCGCCGAGCCTCTTTTCCGGAGGGGCGGACGTCGGGCTCCTGCTCCCGCAGGCAAGGGCCCAGCCCCGAAAGCTCTGCCCGCTCTTCCCCTGCCCTTGGCGCCCTATCCGCAGGGCCGGCCGCGCTGGGGCTCCGGGCTTTGCCAGAGGCGGGAGCCCTCGGGGCCCCTCGGCCGCCGCCGAGCCTCTTTTCCGGAGGGGCGGACGTCGCGCTCCTGCTCCCGCAGGCAAGGGCCCAGCCCCGAAAGCTCTGCCCGCTCTTCCCCTGCCCTTGGCGCCCTATGCGCAGGGCCGGCCGCGCTGGGGCTCCGGGCTTTGCCAGAGGCGGGAGCCCTCGGGGCCCCTCGGCCGCCGCCGAGCCTCTTTTCCGGAGGGGCGGACGTCGGGCTCCTGCTCCCGCAGGCAAGGGCCCAGCCCCGAAAGCTCTGCCCGCTCTTCCCCTGCCCTTGGCGCCCTATCCGCAGGGCCGGCCGCGCTGGGGCTCCGGGCTTTGCCAGAGGCGGGAGCCCTCGGGGCCCCTCGGCCGCCGCCGAGCCTCTTTTCCGGAGGGGCGGACGTCGGGCTCCTGCTCCCGCAGGCAAGGGCCCAGCCCCGAAAGCTCTGCCCGCTCTTCCCCTGCCCTTGGCGCCCTATGCGCAGGGCCGGCCGCGCTGGGGCTCCGGGCTTTGCCAGAGGCGGGAGCCCTCGGGGCCCCTCGGCCGCCGCCGAGCCTCTTTTCCGGAGGGGCGGACGTCCGGGCTCCTGCTCCCGCAGGCAAGGGCCCAGCCCCGAAAGCTCTGCCCGCTCTTCCCCTGCCCTTGGCGCCCTATCCGCAGGGCCGGCCGCGCTGGGGCTCCGGGCTTTGCCAGAGGCGGGAGCCCTCGGGGCCCCTCGGCCGCCGCCGAGCCTCTTTTCCGGAGGGGCGGACGTCGGGCTCCTGCTCCCGCAGGCAAGGGCCCAGCCCCGAAAGCTCTGCCCGCTCTTCCCCTGCCCTTGGCGCCCTATCCGCAGGGCCGGCCGCGCTGGGGCTCCGGGCTTTGCCAGAGGCGGGAGCCCTCGGGGCCCCTCGGCCGCCGCCGAGCCTCTTTTCCGGAGGGGCGGACGTCGGGCTCCTGCTCCCGCAGGCAAGGGCCCAGCCCCGAAAGCTCTGCCCGCTCTTCCCCTGCCCTTGGCGCCCTATCCGCAGGGCCGGCCGCGCTGGGGCTCCGGGCTTTGCCAGAGGCGGGAGCCCTCGGGGCCCCTCGGCCGCCGCCGAGCCTCTTTTCCGGAGGGGCGGACGTCGGGCTCCTGCTCCCGCAGGCAAGGGCCCAGCCCCGAAAGCTCTGCCCGCTCTTCCCCTGCCCTTGGCGCCCTATGCGCAGGGCCGGCCGCGCTGGGGCTCCGGGCTTTGCCAGAGGCGGGAGCCCTCGGGGCCCCTCGGCCGCCGCCGAGCCTCTTTTCCGGAGGGGCGGACGTCGGGCTCCTGCTCCCGCAGGCAAGGGCCCAGCCCCGAAAGCTCTGCCCGCTCTTCCCCTGCCCTTGGCGCCCTATCCGCAGGGCCGGCCGCGCTGGGGCTCCGGGCTTTGCCAGAGGCGGGAGCCCTCGGGGCCCCTCGGCCGCCGCCGAGCCTCTTTTCCGGAGGGGCGGACGTCGGGCTCCTGCTCCCGCAGGCAAGGGCCCAGCCCCGAAAGCTCTGCCCGCTCTTCCCCTGCCCTTGGCGCCCTATCCGCAGGGCCGGCCGCGCTGGGGCTCCGGGCTTTGCCAGAGGCGGGAGCCCTCGGGGCCCCTCGGCCGCCGCCGAGCCTCTTTTCCGGAGGGGCGGACGTCGGGCTCCTGCTCCCTCAGGCAAGGGCCCAGCCCCGAAAGCTCTGCCCGCTCTTCCCCTGCCCTTGGCGCCCTATCCGCAGGCCGGCCGCGCTGGGGCTCCGGGCTTTGCCAGAGGCGGGAGCCCTCGGGGCCCCTCGGCCGCCGCCGAGCCTCTTTTCCAGAGGGGCGGACGTCGCGCTCCTGCTCCCGCAGGCAAGGGCCCAGCCCCGAAAGCTCTGCCCGCTCTTCCCCTGCCCTTGGCGCCCTATCCGCAGGGCCGGCCGCGCTGGGGCTCCGGGCTTTGCCAGAGGCGGGAGCCCTCGGGGCCCGTCGGCCGCCGCCGAGCCTCTTTTCCGGAGGGGCGGACGTCGGGCTCCTGCTCCCGCAGGCAAGGGCCCAGCCCCGAAAGCTCTGCCCGCTCTTCCCCTGCCCTTGGCGCCCTATCCGCAGGGCCGGCCGCGCTGGGGCTCCGGGCTTTGCCAGAGGCGGGAGCCCTCGGGGCCCTCGGCCGCCGCCGAGCCTCTTTTCCGGAGGGGCGGACGTCGGGCTCCTGCTCCCGCAGGCAAGGGCCCAGCCCCGAAAGCTCTGCCCGCTCTTCCCCTGCCCTTGGCGCCCTATGCGCAGGGCCGGCCGCGCTGGGGCTCCGGGCTTTGCCAGAGGCGGGAGCCCTCGGGGCCCCTCGGCCGCCGCCGAGCCTCTTTTCCGGAGAAGCGGACGTCGGGCTCCTGCTCCCGCAGGCAAGGGCCCAGCCCCCGAAAGCTCTGCCCGCTCTTCCCCTGCCCTTGGCGCCCTATGCGCAGGGCCGGCCGCGCTGGGGCTCCGGGCTTTGCCAGAGGCGGGAGCCCTCGGGGCCCCTCGGCCGCCGCCGAGCCTCTTTTCCGGAGGGGCGGACGTCGGGCTCCTGCTCCCGCAGGCAAGGCCCAGCCCCGAAAGCTCTGCCCGCTCTTCCCCTGCCCTTGGCGCCCTATCCGCAGGCCCGGCCGCGCAGGGGCTCCGGGCTTTGCCAGAGGCGGGAGCCCTCGGGGCCCCTCGGCCGCCGCCGAGCCTCTTTTCCGGAGGGGCGGACGTCGCGCTCCTGCTCCCGCAGGCAAGGGCCCAGCCCCGAAAGCTCTGCCCGCTCTTCCCCTGCCCTTGGCGCCCTATGCGCAGGGCCGGCCGCGCTGGGGCTCCGGGCTTTGCCAGAGGCGGGAGCCCTCGGGGCCCCTCGGCCGCCGCCGAGCCTCTTTTCCGGAGGGGCGGACGTCGGGCTCCTGCTCCCGCAGGCAAGGGCCCAGCCCCGAAAGCTCTGCCCGCTCTTCCCCTGCCCTTGGCGCCCTATGCGCAGGGCCGGCCGCGCTGGGGCTCCGGGCTTTGCCAGAGGCGGGAGCCCTCGGGGCCCCTCGGCCGCCGCCGAGCCTCTTTTCCGGAGGGGCGGACGTCGGGCTCCTGCTCCCGCAGGCAAGGGCCCAGCCCCGAAAGCTCTGCCCGCTCTTCCCCTGCCCTTGGCGCCCTATCCGCAGGGCCGGCCGCGCTGGGGCTCCGGGCTTTGCCAGAGGCGGGAGCCCTCGGGGCCCCTCGGCCGCCGCCGAGCCTCTTTTCCGGAGGGGCGGACGTCGGGCTCCTGCTCCCGCAGGCAAGGGCCCAGCCCCGAAAGCTCTGCCCGCTCTTCCCCTGCCCTTGGCGCCCTATGCGCAGGGCCGGCCGCGCTGGGGCTCCGGGCTTTGCCAGAGGCGGGAGCCCTCGGGGCCCCTCGGCCGCCGCCGAGCCTCTTTTCCGGAGGGGCGGACGTCGGGCTCCTGCTCCCGCAGGCAAGGGCCCAGCCCCGAAAGCTCTGCCCGCTCTTCCCCTGCCCTTGGCGCCCTATCCGCAGGGCCGGCCGCGCTGGGGCTCCGGGCTTTGCCAGAGGCGGGAGCCCTCGGGGCCCCTCGGCCGCCGCCGAGCCTCTTTTCCGGAGGGGCGGACGTCGGGCTCCTGCTCCCGCAGGCAAGGGCCCAGCCCCGAAGCTCTGCCCGCTCTTCCCCTGCCCTTGGCGCCCTATCCGCAGGGCCGGCCGCGCTGGGGCTCCGGGCTTTGCCAGAGGCGGGAGCCCTCGGGGCCCCTCGGCTGCCGCCGAGCCTCTTTTCCGGAGGGGCGGACGTCGGGCTCCTGCTCCCGCAGGCAAGGGCCCAGCCCCGAAAGCTCTGCCCGCTCTTCCCCTGCCCTTGGCGCCCTATCCGCAGGGCCGGCCGCGCTGGGGCTCCGGGCTTTGCCAGAGGCGGGAGCCCTCGGGGCCCCTCGGCCGCCGCCGAGCCTCTTTTCCAGAGGGGCGGACGTCGCGCTCCTGCTCCCGCAGGCAAGGGCCCAGCCCCGAAAGCTCTGCCCGCTCTTCCCCTGCCCTTGGCGCCCTATGCGCAGGGCCCGCCGCGCTGGGGCTCCGGGCTTTGCCAGAGGCGGGAGCCCTCGGGGCCCCTCGGCCGCCGCCGAGCCTCTTTTCCGGAGGGGCGGACGTCGGGCTCCTGCTCCCGCAGGCAAGGGCCCAGCCCCGAAAGCTCTGCCCGCTCTTCCCCTGCCCTTGGCGCCCTATCCGCAGGGCCGGCCGCGCTGGGGCTCCGGGCTTTGCCAGAGGCGGGAGCCCTCGGGGCCCCTCGGCCGCCGCCGAGCCTCTTTTCCGGAGAAGCGGACGTCGGGCTCCTGCTCCCGCAGGCAAGGGCCCAGCCCCGAAAGCTCTGCCCGCTCTTCCCCTGCCCTTGGCGCCCTATCCGCAGGGCCGGCCGCGCTGGGGCTCCGGGCTTTGCCAGAGGCGGGAGCCCTCGGGGCCCCTCGGCCGCCGCCGAGCCTCTTTTCCGGAGGGGCGGACGTCGGGCTCCTGCTCCCGCAGGCAAGGGCCCAGCCCCGAAAGCTCTGCCCGCTCTTCCCCTGCCCTTGGCGCCCTATGCGCAGGGCCGGCCGCGCTGGGGCTCCGGGCTTTGCCAGAGGCGGGAGCCCTCGGGGCCCCTCGGCCGCCGCCGAGCCTCTTTTCCGGAGGGGCGGACGTCGGGCTCCTGCTCCCGCAGGCAAGGGCCCAGCCCCGAAAGCTCTGCCCGCTCTTCCCCTGCCCTTGGCGCCCTATCCGCAGGGCCGGCCGCGCTGGGGCTCCGGGCTTTGCCAGAGGCGGAGCCCTCGGGGCCCCTCGGCTGCCGCCGAGCCTCTTTTCCGGAGGGCGGACGTCGGGCTCCTGCTCCCGCAGGCAAGGGCCCAGCCCCGAAAGCTCTGCCCGCTCTTCCCCTGCCCTTGGCGCCCTATCCGCAGGCCCGGCCGCGCTGGGGCTCCGGGCTTTGCCAGAGGCGGGAGCCCTCGGGGCCCCTCGGCCGCCGCCGAGCCTCTTTTCCGGAGGGGCGGACGTCGGGCTCCTGCTCCCGCAGGCAAGGGCCCAGCCCCGAAAGCTCTGCCCGCTCTTCCCCTGCCCTTGGCGCCCTATCCGCAGGGCCGGCCGCGCTGGGGCTCCGGGCTTTGCCAGAGGCGGGAGCCCTCGGGGCCCCTCGGCCGCCGCCGAGCCTCTTTTCCGGAGGGGCGGACGTCGGGCTCCTGCTCCCGCAGGCAAGGCCCAGCCCCGAAAGCTCTGCCCGCTCTTCCCCTGCCCTTGGCGCCCTATCCGCAGGGCCGGCCGCGCTGGGGCTCCGGGCTTTGCCAGAGGCGGGAGCCCTCGGGGCCCCTCGGCCGCCGCCGAGCCTCTTTTCCGGAGAAGCGGACGTCGGGCTCCTGCTCCCGCAGGCAAGGGCCCAGCCCCGAAAGCTCTGCCCGCTCTTCCCCTGCCCTTGGCGCCCTATCCGCAGGGCCGGCCGCGCTGGGGCTCCGGGCTTTGCCAGAGGCGGGAGCCCTCGGGGCCCCTCGGCCGCCGCCGAGCCTCTTTTCCGGAGGGGCGGACGTCGGGCTCCTGCTCCCGCAGGCAAGGGCCCAGCCCCGAAAGCTCTGCCCGCTCTTCCCCTGCCCTTGGCGCCCTATGCGCAGGGCCGGCCGCGCTGGGGCTCCGGGCTTTGCCAGAGGCGGGAGCCCTCGGGGCCCCTCGGCCGCCGCCGAGCCTCTTTTCCGGAGGGGCGGACGTCGGGCTCCTGCTCCCGCAGGCAAGGGCCCAGCCCCGAAAGCTCTGCCCGCTCTTCCCCTGCCCTTGGCGCCCTATGCGCAGGGCCGGCCGCGCTGGGGCTCCGGGCTTTGCCAGAGGCGGGAGCCCTCGGGGCCCCTCGGCCGCTGCCGAGCCTCTTTTCCGGAGGGGCGGACGTCGGGCTCCTGCTCCCGCAGGCAAGGGCCCAGACCCGAAAGCTCTGCCCGCTCTTCCCTGCCCTTGGCACCCTATCCGCAGGGCCGGCCGCGCTGGGGCTCCGGGCTTTGCCAGAGGCGGGAGCCCTCGGGGCCCCTCGGCCGCCGCCGAGCCTCTTTTCCGGAGGGGTGGACGTCGGGCTCCTGCTCCCGCAGGCAAGGGCCCAGCCCCGAAAGCTCTGCCCGCTCTTCCCCTGCCCTTGGCGCCCTATCCGCAGGGCCGGCCGCGCTGGGGCTCCGGGCTTTGCCAGAGGCGGGAGCC
Organism: Buteo buteo; assembly: GCF_964188355.1. Classification (NCBI taxonomy): domain Eukaryota; kingdom Metazoa; phylum Chordata; class Aves; order Accipitriformes; family Accipitridae; genus Buteo; species Buteo buteo. Next base: position 26,210 of record NW_027439602.1, read on the forward strand.
CTCGGGGCCCCTCGGCCGCCGCCGAGCCTCTTTTCCAGAGGGGCGGACGTCGCGCTCCTGCTCCCGCAGGCAAGGGCCCAGCCCCGAAAGCTCTGCCCGCTCTTCCCCTGCCCTTGGCGCCCTATGCGCAGGGCCGGCCGCGCTGGGGCTCCGGGCTTTGCCAGAGGCGGGAGCCCTCGGGGCCCCTCGGCCGCCGCCGAGCCTCTTTTCCGGAGGGGCGGACGTCGGGCTCCTGCTCCCGCAGGCAAGGGCCCAGCCCCGAAAGCTCTGCCCGCTCTTCCCCTGCCCTTGGCGCCCTATCCGCAGGGCCGGCCGCGCTGGGGCTCCGGGCTTTGCCAGAGGCGGGAGCCCTCGGGGCCCCTCGGCCGCCGCCGAGCCTCTTTTCCGGAGGGGCGGACGTCGGCTCCTGCTCCCGCAGGCAAGGGCCCAGCCCCGAAAGCTCTGCCCGCTCTTCCCCTGCCCTTGGCGCCCTATGCGCAGGGCCGGCCGCGCTGGGGCTCCGGGCTTTGCCAGAGGCGGGAGCCCTCGGGGCCCCTCGGCCGCCGCCGAGCCTCTTTTCCGGAGGGGCGGACGTCGGGCTCCTGCTCCCGCAGGCAAGGGCCCAGCCCCGAAAGCTCTGCCCGCTCTTCCCCTGCCCTTGGCGCCCTATCCGCAGGCCCGGCCGCGCAGGGGCTCCGGGCTTTGCCAGAGGCGGGAGCCCTCGGGGCCCCTCGGCCGCCGCCGAGCCTCTTTTCCAGAGGGGCGGACGTCGCGCTCCTGCTCCCGCAGGCAAGGGCCCAGCCCCGAAAGCTCTGCCCGCTCTTCCCCTGCCCTTGGCGCCCTATCCGCAGGGCCGGCCGCGCTGGGGCTCCGGGGCTTTGCCAGAGGCGGGAGCCCTCGGGGCCCCTCGGCCGCCGCCGAGCCTCTTTTCCGGAGGGGCGGACGTCGGGCTCCTGCTCCCGCAGGCAAGGGCCCAGCCCCGAAAGCTCTGCCCGCTCTTCCCCTGCCCTTGGCGCCCTATCCGCAGGCCCGGCCGCGCTGGGGCTCCGGGCTTTGCCAGAGGCGGGAGCCCTCGGGGCCCCTCGGCCTCCGCCGAGCCTCTTTTCCAGAGGGGCGGACGTCGCGCTCCTGCTCCCGCAGGCAAGGGCCCAGCCCCGAAAGCTCTGCCCGCTCTTCCCCTGCCCTTGGCGCCCTATCCGCAGGGCCGGCCGCGCTGGGGCTCCGGGCTTTGCCAGAGGCGGGAGCCCTCGGGGCCCCTCGGCCGCCGCCGAGCCTCTTTTCCGGAGGGGCGGACGTCGGGCTCCTGCTCCCGCAGGCAAGGGCCCAGCCCCGAAAGCTCTGCCCGCTCTTCCCCTGCCCTTGGCGCCCTATCCGCAGGCCGGCCGCGCTGGGGCTCCGGGCTTTGCCAGAGGCGGGAGCCCTCGGGGCCCCTCGGCCGCCGCCGAGCCTCTTTTCCAGAGGGGCGGACGTCGCGCTCCTGCTCCCGCAGGCAAGGGCCCAGCCCCGAAGCTCTGCCCGCTCTTCCCCTGCCCTTGGCGCCCTATCCGCAGGCCCGGCCGCGCTGGGGCTCCGGGCTTTGCCAGAGGCGGGAGCCCTCGGGGCCCCTCGGCCGCCGCCGAGCCTCTTTTCCGGAGGGGGCGGACGTCGGGCTCCTGCTCCCGCAGGCAAGGGCCCAGCCCCGAAAGCTCTGCCCGCTCTTCCCCTGCCCTTGGCGCCCTATCCGCAGGGCCGGCCGCGCTGGGCTCCGGGCTTTGCCAGAGGCGGGAGCCCTCGGGGCCCCTCGGCCGCCGCCGAGCCTCTTTTCCGGAGGGGCGGACGTCGGGCTCCTGCTCCCGCAGGCAAGGGCCCAGCCCCGAAAGCTCTGCCCGCTCTTCCCCTGCCCTTGGCGCCCTATCCGCAGGCCCGGCCGCGCTGGGGCTCCGGGCTTTGCCAGAGGCGGGAGCCCTCGGGGCCCCTCGGCCGCCGCCGAGCCTCTTTTCCGGAGGGGCGGACGTCGGGCTCCTGCTCCCGCAGGCAAGGGCCCAGCCCCGAAAGCTCTGCCCGCTCTTCCCCTGCCCTTGGCGCCCTATCCGCAGGGCCGGCCGCGCTGGGGCTCCGGGCTTTGCCAGAGGCGGGAGCCCTCGGGGCCCCTCGGCCGCCGCCGAGCCTCTTTTCCGGAGGGGCGGACGTCGGGCTCCTGCTCCCGCAGGCAAGCGCCCAGCCCCGAAAGCTCTGCCCGCTCTTCCCCTGCCCTTGGCGCCCTATCCGCAGGGCCGGCCGCGCTGGGGCTCCGGGCTTTGCCAGAGGCGGGAGCCCTCGGGGCCCCTCGGCCGCCGCCGAGCCTCTTTTCCGGAGAAGCGGACGTCGGGCTCCTGCTCCCGCAGGCAAGGGCCCAGCCCCGAAAGCTCTGCCCGCTCTTCCCCTGCCCTTGGCGCCCTATCCGCAGGGCCAGCCGCGCTGGGGCTCCGGGCTTTGCCAGAGGCGGGAGCCCTCGGGGCCCCTCGGCCGCCGCCGAGCCTCTTTTCCGGAGGGGCGGACGTCGGGCTCCTGCTCCCGCAGGCAAGGGCCCAGCCCCGAAAGCTCTGCCCGCTCTTCCCCTGCCCTTGGCGCCCTATGCGCAGGGCCGGCCGCGCTGGGGCTCCGGGCTTTGCCAGAGGCGGGAGCCCTCGGGGCCCCTCGGCCGCCGCCGAGCCTCTTTTCCGGAGGGGCGGACGTCGGGCTCCTGCTCCCGCAGGCAAGGGCCCAGCCCCGAAAGCTCTGCCCGCTCTTCCCCTGCCCTTGGCGCCCTATCCGCAGGGCCGGCCGCGCTGGGGCTCCGGGCTTTGCCAGAGGCGGGAGCCCTCGGGGCCCCTCGGCCGCTGCCGAGCCTCTTTTCCGGAGGGGCGGACGTCGGGCTCCTGCTCCCGCAGGCAAGGGCCCAGACCCGAAAGCTCTGCCCGCTCTTCCCCTGCCCTTGGCGCCCTATCCGCAGGGCCGGCCGCGCTGGGGCTCCGGGCTTTGCCAGAGGCGGGAGCCCTCGGGGCCCCTCGGCCGCCGCCGAGCCTCTTTTCCGGAGGGGTGGACGTCGGGCTCCTGCTCCCGCAGGCAAGGGCCCAGCCCCGAAAGCTCTGCCCGCTCTTCCCCTGCCCTTGGCGCCCTATCCGCAGGGCCGGCCGCGCTGGGGCTCCGGGCTTTGCCAGAGGCGGGAGCCCTCGGGGCCCCTCGGCCGCCGCCGAGCCTCTTTTCCAGAGGGGCGGACGTCGCGCTCCTGCTCCCGCAGGCAAGGGCCCAGCCCCGAAAGCTCTGCCCGCTCTTCCCCTGCCCTTGGCGCCCTATGCGCAGGGCCGGCCGCGCTGGGGCTCCGGGCTTTGCCAGAGGCGGGAGCCCTCGGGGCCCCTCGGCCGCCGCCGAGCCTCTTTTCCGGAGGGGCGGACGTCGGGCTCCTGCTCCCGCAGGCAAGGGCCCAGCCCCGAAAGCTCTGCCCGCTCTTCCCCTGCCCTTGGCGCCCTATCCGCAGGGCCGGCCGCGCTGGGGCTCCGGGCTTTGCCAGAGGCGGGAGCCCTCGGGGCCCCTCGGCCGCCGCCGAGCCTCTTTTCCGGAGGGGCGGACGTCGGGCTCCTGCTCCCGCAGGCAAGGGCCCAGCCCCGAAAGCTCTGCCGCTCTTCCCCTGCCCTTGGCGCCCTATCCGCAGGGCCGGCCGCGCTGGGGCTCCGGGCTTTGCCAGAGGCGGGAGCCCTCGGGGCCCCTCGGCCGCCGCCGAGCCTCTTTTCCGGAGGGGCGGACGTCGGGCTCCTGCTCCCGCAGGCAAGGGCCCAGCCCCGAAAGCTCTGCCCGCTCTTCCCCTGCCCTTGGCGCCCTATCCGCAGGCCCGGCCGCGCAGGGGCTCCGGGCTTTGCCAGAGGCGGGAGCCCTCGGGGCCCCTCGGCCGCCGCCGAGCCTCTTTTCCAGAGGGGCGGACGTCGCGCTCCTGCTCCCGCAGGCAAGGGCCCAGCCCCGAAAGCTCTGCCCACTCTTCCCCTGCCCTTGGCGCCCTATCCGCAGGGCCGGCCGCGCTGGGGCTCCGGGCTTTGCCAGAGGCGGGAGCCCTCGGGGCCCCTCGGCCGCCGCCGAGCCTCTTTTCCGGAGGGGCGGACGTCGGGCTCCTGCTCCCGCAGGCAAGGGCCCAGCCCCGAAAGCTCTGCCCGCTCTTCCCCTGCCCTTGGCGCCCTATCCGCAGGCCCGGCCGCGCTGGGGCTCCGGGCTTTGCCAGAGGCGGGAGCCCTCGGGGCCCCTCGGCCGCCGCCGAGCCTCTTTTCCAGAGGGGCGGACGTCGCGCTCCTGCTCCCGCAGGCAAGGGCCCAGCCCCGAAAGCTCTGCCCGCTCTTCCCCTGCCCTTGGCGCCCTATCCGCAGGGCCGGCCGCGCTGGGGCTCCGGGCTTTGCCAGAGGCGGGAGCCCTCGGGGCCCTCGGCCGCCGCCGAGCCTCTTTTCCGGAGGGGCGGACGTCGGGCTCCTGCTCCCGCAGGCAAGGGCCCAGCCCCGAAAGCTCTGCCCGCTCTTCCCCTGCCCTTGGCGCCCTATCCGCAGGCCGGCCGCGCTGGGGCTCCGGGCTTTGCCAGAGGCGGGAGCCCTCGGGGCCCCTCGGCCGCCGCCGAGCCTCTTTTCCAGAGGGGCGGACGTCGCGCTCCTGCTCCCGCAGGCAAGGGCCCAGCCCCGGAAAGCTCTGCCCGCTCTTCCCCTGCCCTTGGCGCCCTATCCGCAGGGCGGCCGCGCTGGGGCTCCGGGCTTTGCCAGAGGCGGGAGCCCTCGGGGCCCCTCGGCCGCCGCCGAGCCTCTTTTCCGGAGGGGCGGACGTCGGGCTCCTGCTCCCGCAGGCAAGGGCCCAGCCCCGAAAGCTCTGCCCGCTCTTCCCCTGCCCTTGGCGCCCTATCCGCAGGGCCGGCCGCGCTGGGGCTCCGGGCTTTGCCAGAGGCGGGAGCCCTCGGGGCCCCTCGGCCGCCGCCGAGCCTCTTTTCCGGAGGGGCGGACGTCGGGCTCCTGCTCCCGCAGGCAAGGGCCCAGCCCCGAAAGCTCTGCCCGCTCTCCCCTGCCCTTGGCGCCCTATCCGCAGGCCCGGCCGCGCTGGGGCTCCGGGCTTTGCCAGAGGCGGGAGCCCTCGGGGCCCCCTCGGCCGCCGCCGAGCCTCTTTTCCGGAGGGGCGGACGTCGGGCTCCTGCTCCCGCAGGCAAGGGCCCAGCCCCGAAAGCTCTGCCCGCTCTTCCCCTGCCCTTGGCGCCCTATCCGCAGGGCCGGCCGCGCTGGGGCTCCGGGCTTTGCCAGAGGCGGGAGCCCTCGGGGCCCCTCGGCCGCCGCCGAGCCTCTTTTCCGGAGGGGCGGACGTCGGGCTCCTGCTCCCGCAGGCAAGGGCCCAGCCCCGAAAGCTCTGCCCGCTCTTCCCCTGCCCTTGGCGCCCTATCCGCAGGGCCGGCCGCGCTGGGGCTCCGGGCTTTGCCAGAGGCGGGAGCCCTCGGGGCCCCTCGGCCGCCGCCGAGCCTCTTTTCCGGAGGGGCGGACGTCGGGCTCCTGCTCCCGCAGGCAAGGGCCCAGCCCCGAAAGCTCTGCCCGCTCTTCCCCTGCCCCTTGGCGCCCTATCCGCAGGGCCGGCCGCGCTGGGGCTCCGGGCTTTGCCAGAGGCGGGAGCCCTCGGGGCCCCTCGGCCGCCGCCGAGCCTCTTTTCCGGAGGGGCGGACGTCGGGCTCCTGCTCCCGCAGGCAAGGGCCCAGCCCCGAAAGCTCTGCCCGCTCTTCCCCTGCCCTTGGCGCCCTATCCGCAGGGCCGGCCGCGCTGGGGCTCCGGGCTTTGCCAGAGGCGGGAGCCCTCGGGGCCCCTCGGCCGCCGCCGAGCCTCTTTTCCGGAGGGGCGGACGTCGGGCTCCTGCTCCCGCAGGCAAGGGCCCAGCCCCGAAAGCTCTGCCCGCTCTTCCCCTGCCCTTGGCGCCCTATGCGCAGGGCCGGCCGCGCTGGGGCTCCGGGCTTTGCCAGAGGCGGGAGCCCTCGGGGCCCCTCGGCCGCCGCCGAGCCTCTTTTCCGGAGGGGCGGACGTCGGGCTCCTGCTCCCGCAGGCAAGGGGCCCAGCCC
>NW_027439603.1:0-32004 GCF_964188355.1 Buteo buteo
CACTAGGGATGGTTATGGGGTGCTATGGGGCACTTATGGGGCAGTTATGGGGTGCTATGGGGCAGTTATGGGGCGCTATGGGGCACCAGGGATGGTTATGGGGGGCTATGGGGCACTTAGGGGGCAGTTATGGGGCACTATAGGGCAGTTATGGGGTGCTGGGGGGTTATGGGGCACTTAGGGGCACTTAAGGGGCGCTATGGGGCAGATATGGGGTGCTGGGGGGGTTATGGGGCACTATGGGACAGTTATGGGGCACTTATGGGGCGCTAGGGATGGTTATGGGGCACCATGGGGCGCTAGGGATGGTTATGGGGTGCTATGGGGCACTTATGGAGCAGATATGGGGTGCTGGGGGGCTAGGGGGCAGTTATGGGGCACTATGGGGCACTAGGGATGGTTATGGGGCAGTTACAGTGGGCTACGGGGTGCTGGGGGGGCTGGGGCACCTATGGGGCACTAAGGATGGTTATGGGGCAGTTATGGGTCACTATGGCGCACTTATGGGGCAGCTATGGGGCACTAGGGATGGTTATGGGGTGCCGGGGGGTGGCTATGGGGCAGCTATAGGGCAGCTATGGGGCAGGTATGGGGTGCCGTTCAGTGTCTATGGGGCAGCTGTGGGGCAGCCGTGGGGCTCACCCAGGTAGTACTTGCGGCAGAGCTCCAGCTTGTCCTCGTTGGAGACGCGCTCCAGGTTCATCTGGGGGGGGGGGGACACCGACCCACGGCTCAGCCCCACGGCCGCCCCACAAGTGCCCCCCCCGGACCCACAAGTGCCCCCCCGGACCCACAAGTGCCCCCCCCCCCCAAACGACGGCTGCTTCCCCCGACCCCCAACTACCCCCCCCGGACCCATAACTAAACCCCCCCGGACCCATAACTAAACCCCAGACCTACAAGTAAACCCCTGCGACCCCCAACTGCCCCATAACTGCCCCCCCCGTGACCCACAACCTCTCCCCCGCCCCACAACTGCCCCCCAACCTCCCCCCCGCCCGCACCTCCGCTCTCTTCCGCACCCTCGCACCACTTCCGGCCGCCGCCCCGCCCACCCGCCGCAAGGCACGCCGGGAGACGGCAGCTCCGCCAATAGGAGCGCGGCGGGGCGGAGCCGGCGGGGCGGGGCTGGAGGCGAGCGGAGGGGGCGGGGCTGGAGCGGCGGGGGAGTGGCCTGGAGGAGCGGGGGCGTGGTTAGAAGGCCGGGGGCGTGGCTACGGGAGCGGGGGCGTGGCTGGAGGAGCGGAGGCGTGGCCTGGAGGAGGGGGGCGTGACTAGAAGAGCGGAGGCGTGGCCTGGAGGAGCGGGGGCGTGGCTAAGGGAGCAGGAGCGTGGCTGGAAGAGCAGGGGCGTGGCTAGGGGGGCTGAGGGCGTGGCTACGGGAGGGGGCGTGGCCACCCACGGCGGCGAAGGACACGCCCACTCCGGCGGGATCGAAGGAGTCTCTTTATTGTGGGCGGCGCTTCGGCCGCCTTTAAATTAACATACAAAAAAAAAAAAAAAAAAAAAAAAAAAAAGACCGACCAGACCCCGCCCCCCAACACCCCCCCACACCCCCCCCCGAAAAAAAAAAAACCAACAACAAAAAAAAAAAAACCCCCGAACACCCGGAAAAAGCCCCAAAGTGCGTAGAAAAAGCCCCCAAAAAAATTTCTACAAAGGCCCCCGGGGAGGGGGGAGGGTCCAGCCCCACGGGTGGGGGAGGGGCAGGATGGGGCCCATGGGGGGGAGGGGTTGGGGGGGGAGGGGCCGGGATCTGACCCCCAAGTGTGGGGCGGGGGGGGGGGGGGTGTTGGGGTTTTTTTTTTGGGAGGGGGGGGGGTTGGTCCTCGGCACCCGTGGGTGCTCCTCGCGGGTTTTGGGCGCTCCCCATCGGTTTTGGGGGCTCTTCATGACTTTTGGGCGCTCCTCGCGGTTTTTGGGTGCTCCTCGCGGCTTTTGGGTGCTCCCCATCGGTTTTTGGGGGGCTCTTCATGACTTTTGGGCGCTCCTCGTGGTTTTTGGGTGCTCCTCGCGGGTTTTGGGCGCTCCCCATCGGTTTTTGGGGGCTCTTCATGACTTTTGGGCGCTCCTCGCGGTTTTGGGGTGCTCCCCGTGGTCGTTGGGTGCTCCTCACGGCTTTTGGGGGCTCCTCACGGTTTTTGGGTGCTCCTCATGGTTTTTGGGTGCCGCTCATGACTTTTGGGCGCTCCTCATGGTTTTTGGGTGCTCCTCATGACTTTTGGGTGCTCCTCACGGCTTTTGGGGGCTCCTCATGGTCGTTGGGTGCTCCTCATGGTTGTTGGGCGCTCCTCACGGGTTTTGGGTGCCGCTCATGACTTTTGGGTGCTCCTCACGGCTTTTGGGTGCTCTTCATGGTTGTTGGGTTCTCCTCACGGTTGTTGGGTGCTCCTCATGGTTTTCGGGTGCTCCCCATGACTTTTGGGTGCTCCTCACGGCTTTTGGAGGCTCCTCACGGATTTTGGGTGCTCCCCGTGGTTGTTGGGTGCTCCTCACGGTTTTTTTTGGGGGCTCCTCATGACTTTTGGGTGCCCCTCACGGTTTTTGGGTGCTCCTCATGGTCGTTGGGTGCTCCCCATCGGTTTTGGGGGCTCCTCATGGTCGTTGGGTGCTCCCCATCGGTTTTGGGGGCTCCTCATGGTCGTTGGGTGCTCCCCGTAGTCGTTGGGTGCTCCTCACGGTTTTTGGGCGCTCCCAGTTGGCTGTCAAGCACTCCCAATGACTCTTGGGTGCTCCCAGTTGGCTGTCGAGCACTCCCAACGACTCTTGGCCGCTCTCAGTTGGTTGTTGGGTGCTCCCCATGACTGTTGGGTGCTCCCAGTTGGTCGTCGGGCGCTCCCAGTTGGCTGTTGAGTGCTCCCAACGACTCTTGGGTGCTCCCAGTTGGCCGTAAACATCTCCAGAACTTCAGGAGCACCTCCACGTCTCCTCTCCAGCCGCTCCCCACGACTCTTGGGTGCTCCTCGTGACTGTCGGGCGCTCCCAGTTGGTTGTTGGCTGCTCCTCGTGACTGTTGGGTGCTCCCAGTTGGCTGTCAAGCGCTCCCAACGACTCTTGGGTGCTCCCAGTTGGTTGTTGGGTGCTCCCCATGACTGTTGGGTGCTCCCAGTTGGCTGTCGAGCACTCCCAACGACTCTTTGGCCACTCTCACTTGGTTGTTGGGTGCTCTCCATGACTGTTGGGTGCTCCCCATGACTGTTGGGTGCTCCCCATGACTGTCGGGCGCTCCCAGTTGGTAGCTGGACACTCCCAACGCACCTTAGGTGCTCCCAGTTGGTCGTCGAGCGCTCCCAGTTGCCCCTCAAACACCCCCCGAACCTCAGGAGCACCCTCCCCCCTCCGCCCCCAGCACCCACGGGTGCCCCCCCCCAAGCCGGAGGCCGTCAGTTGAGGAAGCGCCGGCACCGTTTGGCGCCGCAGTTGCAGGGCAGTTTGGCGGCGGGTTCCTCGATGGGGAACTTGTAGTCGTAGGTGAGCTCCTCGCCGCGGAGGATGCGGCGCAGGGCGAAGATGACGATGTGCTTGTGGCCTTCGACGTGGATGACGCGGGAGTAGCAGTTGGGCTCGCACGAGTGGTTGATGAAGCGGGCGGCGCTGCCGTGCATGGTGGCGTCCACCACCTCGGCGTCGTCGATGCGGAACATGTAGCAGCCGATGCCCTGAGGGGGACGGGATGAGGTGGGGGGGGGGGCGGTGGCGATGAGGGGACGGGGACGGCGTTAGGGGACGGGGACGTGGAGCACCCAACGCCTTCAGGATGGAGCTACGGTGAGGGGACAGGGATGGGGACGGCATCGAGGGATGGGGACACCCTCAAAGAATGGGGACACCAGCAAGGGATGGGGACGTGGAGCACCCAACGTCCTGGGGACACCATCGAGGGATGGGGACACCATCAAAAAATGGGGACACCATCAAGGGATGGGGACATGGAGCACCCAACACCTTGAGGATGGAGCTATGGTGAGGGGACAGGGCTGGGGACACCACCGAGGGCTGGGGACACCATCGAGGGATGGGGACGCGGAGCACCCAAGGTCCTGGGGACAGGGATGGGGACACCACGAAGGGATGGGGACACCCTCAAAAAATGGGGACACCAGCAAGGGATGGGGACGTGGAGCACCCAACGCCTTGAGGATGGAGCTACGGTGAGGGGACAGGGCTGGGGACGACACTGAGGGATGGGGACACCCTCAAAAAATGGGGACACCAGCAAGGGATGGGGACGTGGAGCACCCAACGTCCTGGGGACAGGGATGGGGACACCAGGAAGGGATGGGGACACCCTCAAAGAATGGGGACACCAGCAAGGGATGGGGACGTGGAGCACCCAACGCCTTCAGGATGGAGCTACGGTGAGGGGACAGGGCTGGGGACACCACCGAGGGCTGGGGACACCATCGAGGGATGGGGACGCGGAGCACCCAAGGTCCTGGGGACAGGGATGGGGACACCACGAAGGGATGGGGACACCCTCAAAAAATGGGGACACCAGCAAGGGATGGGGACGTGGAGCACCCAACGCCTTGAGGATGGAGCTACGGTGAGGGGACAGGGCTGGGGACGACACTGAGGGATGGGGACACCCTCAAAAAATGGGGACACCAGCAAGGGATGGGGACGTGGAGCACCCAACGTCCTGGGGACAGGGATGGGGACACCAGGAAGGGATGGGGACACCCTCAAAGAATGGGGACACCAGCAAGGGATGGGGACGTGGAGCACCCAACGCCTTCAGGATGGAGCTACGGTGAGGGGACAGGGATGGGGACACCACCGAGGGCTGGGGACACCATCGAGGGATGGGGACGCGGAGCACCCAAGGTCCTGGGGACAGGGATGGGGACACCACGAAGGGATGGGGACACCCTCAAAAAATGGGGACACCACAATGGGATGGGGACGTGGAGCACCCAAGGTCCTGGGGACAGGGATGGGGACACCAGGAAGGGATGGGGACACCCTCAAAGAATGGGGACACCAGCAACGGATGGGGACGTGGAGCACCCAACGTCCCGGGGACACCGTCGAGGGATGGGGACACCATCAAAGGATGGGGTCGCCACCAAGGGTTGGGGATATCACCAATGAATGGGGTCATGGAGCACCCAACGCCTTGAGGATGGAGCTACGGTGAGGGGACAGGGCCAGGGCCACCACCAAGGGATGGGGACACCCTCAAAGAATGGGGACGTCACCAGGGGATGGGGACACGGAGCACCCAACGCCTTGGGGATGGAGCTACGGTGAGGGGACAGGGATGGGGACAACACCGAGGGATGGGGACACCCTCAAAAAATGGGGACACCACCAAGGGATGGGGACGTGGAGCACCCAACGTCCCGGGGACACCGTCGAGGGATGGGGACACCATCAAAAAATGGGGACACCATCAAGGGATGGGGACACGGAGCACCCAACGCCTTGAGGATGGAGCTACGGTGACGGGACAGGGATGGGGACACCACCGAGGGCTGGGGACACCATCGAGGGATGGGGACGCGGAGCACCCAAGGTCCTGGGGACAGGGATGGGGACACCAGGAAGGGATGGGGACAGTCTCAAAAAAATGGGGACACCACAAAGGGATGGGGATGTGGAGCACCCAACACCTTCAGGATGGAGCTACGGTGAGGGGACAGGGATGGGGACACCAGGAAGGGATGGGGACAGCACCAAGGGATGGGGACATGGAGCACCCAAAGTCCTGGGAACAGGGACGTGGACACCACCGAGGGATGGGGACACCCTCAAAAAATGGGGACACCACAATGGGATGGGGACGTGGAGCACCCAACGTCCTGGGGACAGGGATGGGGACACCAGGAAGGGATGGGGACACCCTCAAAGAATGGGGACACCAGCAAGGGATGGGGACGTGGAGCACCCAACACCTTCAGGATGGAGCTACGGTGAGGGGACAGGGATGGGGACACCACCGAGGGTTGGGGACACCATCGAGGGATGGGGACGTGGAGCACCCAAGGTCCTGGGGACAGGGATGGGGACACCGTCGAGGGATGGGAACAGTCTCAAAAAAATGGGGACACCACCAAGGGATGGGCATGTGGAGCACCCAACACCTTCAGGATGGAGCTACGGTGAGGGGACAGGGATGGGGACACCAGGAAGGGATGGGGACAGCACCAAGGGATGGGGACATGGAGCACCCAAAGTCCTGGGGACGCCACCAAGGGTTGGGGACACCATCAAGGGATGGGGACGTGGAGCACCCAACATCCTGGGAACAGGGACGTGGACACCACCGAGGGATGGGGGCATTCTCAAAAAAATGGGGACACCATCAAGGGATGGGGACGTGGAGCACCCAACGTCCTGGGGACAGGGATGGGGACACCAGGAAGGGATGGGGACACCCTCAAAGAATGGGGACACCAGCAAGGGATGGGGACGTGGAGCACCCAACGTCCTGGGGACACCATCGAGGGATGGGGACATCACCAATGAATGGGGTCATGGAGCACCCAACGCCTTGAGGATGGAGCTACGGTGAGGGGACAGGGCCAGGGCCACCACCAAGGGATGGGGACACCCTCAAAGAATGGGGACGTCACCAGGGGATGGGGACACGGAGCACCCAACGCCTTCAGGATGGAGCTACGGTGAGGGGACAGGGATGGGGACGGCATCGAGGGATGGGGACACCCTCAAAAAATGGGGACACCAGCAAGGGATGGGGACGTGGAGCACCCAACGTCCTGGGGACACCATCGAGGGATGGGGACACCATCAAAAAATGGGGACACCATCAAGGGATGGGGACACGGAGCACCCAACGCCTTGAGGATGGAGCTACGGTGACGGGACAGGGATGGGGACACCACCGAGGGTTGGGGACACCATCGAGGGATGGGGACGCGGAGCACCCAAGGTCCTGGGGACAGGGATGGGGACACCGTCGAGGGATGGGGACAGTCTCAAAAAAATGGGGACACCACAAAGGGATGGGGATGTGGAGCACCCAACACCTTCAGGATGGAGCTACGGTGAGGGGACAGGGATGGGGACACCACGAAGGGATGGGGACAGCACCAAGGGATGGGGACATGGAGCACCCAAAGTCCTGGGGACGCCACCAAGGGTTGGGGACACCATCAAGGGATGGGGACGTGGAGCACCCAACATCCTGGGAACAGGGACGTGGACACCACCGAGGGATGGGGGCATTCTGAAAAAAATGGGGACACCAGCAAGGGATGGGGACGTGGAGCACCCAACGTCCTGGGGACACCACCAAGGGATGGGGACACACTCAAAGGATGGGGACACCACCGAGGGATGGGGACGTGGAGCACCCAACGCCTTCAGGATGGAGCTACGGTGAGGGGACAGGGATGGGGACACCACCGAGGGCTGGGGACACCATCGAGGGATGGGGACGTGGAGCACCCAAGGTCCTGGGGACAGGGATGGGGACACCGTCGAGGGATGGGGACACTCTCAAAAAAATGGGGACACCACAAAGGGATGGGGACGTGGAGCACCCAACGTCCTGGGGACACCATCGAGGGATGGGGACATCACCAAGGGTTGGGGACGTCACCAGGAGATGGGGACACGGAGCACCCAACGCCTTGGGGATGGAGCTACGGTGAGGGGACGGGGATGGGGACACCACCGAGGGCTGGGGACGTGGAGCACCCAACGTCCCGGGGACACCGTCGAGGGTTGGGGACACCCTCAAAGGATGGGGCCACCACCGAGCCATGGGGACACCGAGCACCCGATGCCACGGGGACAGGGACACGGTCCCCGAGTGGATGATCTCCCACGTCCCCGTGGTGTCCCCATGTCCCCGAGGTCCCCCCGCGGTCCCACCTTGCTGTCGTAGAACTTCTCCCGCTTGTCGGTCAGCACCGAGCGCACGACGATCCCCGAGTACTCGATCACCATCTCCCCCGCCTCGATGTTGCGCTTGCAGAACAGGCCCCGCCCGTGGATGGCTGAGCTGGGGGGGGGGGGGACAGGGGACGGGGAGGGGGGTCACCCCAAAACCGTGACACCCCCTCCAGCACCCACCGACCCCCTCCAGCACCCATTAACCCTGCAACACCCACTAAACCCCCCCAACACCCATTGACCCCCCAACACCCACTGAACCCCCTCCAACACCCATTGACCCCCCAACACCCATTGACTCCCCTCCAGCACCCACTGACCCCCCCAACACCCATTGACCACAACACCCATTGACCCCCCCAACACCCATTGGCCCTTCCGACACCCACTGACCCCCCCAACACCCATTGACACCCCCAACACCCATTAAGCCCCCCAACACATGTTGACCCCCCCAACACCCGTTGACCCTTCCAACACCCATTGACCCCCCCAACACCCATTGACCTCCCCAACACCCGTTGACCCCCCCCAACACCCATTGACCCCCCAACACCCACTGACCCTTCCGACACCCACTGACCCTTCCAACACCCATTGACCCCCCCAACACCCATTGACCCTTCCAACACCCACTGACCCCCCTCCAACACCCATTGACCCCAACACCCATTGACCCCCCCAGCACCCACTGACCCCCCCCAACACCCATTGACCCCCCAACACCCATTGACCCTTCCGACAACCACTGAACCCCCAACACCTATTGACCCCCCAACACCCATTGACCCCCCCAACACCCATTAACCCCCCCAACACCCGTTGACCCCCCTCAACACCCATTGACACCCCAACACCCGTTGACCCTTCTGACACCCACTGACCCCCCCAACACCCATTGACCCCCCCAACACCCATTGACCCTAACACCCATTGACCCCCTCCAGCACCCATTGACCCCCCCAACACCCACTGACCCCCCAACACCCATTGACACCCCAACACCCATTGACACCCCAACACCCATTGACCCCCCCGAACACCCATTGACCCCCCCGACACCCATTGACCCCCCTCCAGCACCCATTGACACCAAAGAGGGGTGACATCGGGGTGGGGCGACATCGGGGTGGGTGACACCGAGGGGGGGGTGACGCCAAGAAAAAGCGAGACTGGAGTGGGGTGACAACGAAGACGGGTGACAGCGAGGTGAGAGCAGGGAGGGGTGACAGGGGGACCTGGGTTAGGGTGACATGGTGGCGGGGTGACACGATGACACAGTGACAGAGTGATGGGGTGACGGGGTGACGAAATCACATGGCGACACGGTGACAGGGTGACATGGCAACAGGGTGACAGGGTGATATGGTGACAGGGTGGTGGGATGATGGGGTGACAGGATAACGGGGTGACAAAATCACATGGTGACACGGTGACAAAGTCACATGGTGACGCAGTGAGAGGCTGACAGGGTGACGTGGTGACAGGGTGACATAGTGACAGGGTGATGGGGTGACGTGATGATGGGATGAAAGGGTGACAGGGTGATGGGATGACAGGGTGACGGGGTGACAAAATCACATGGTGACATTATAACAGGATGACATGGTGATGGGGTGACGCGGTGACAGGGTGATGGGGTGACGGGGTGACAAGGTGACACGGTGACAGGGTGATGGGGTGACGGGGTGACAGGATGACATGGCGACAGGGTGACGGGGTGACAGGGTGACGCGGTGACAGGGTGATGGGATGACGGGTGACAGGATGACGGGGTGATGGGGTGACATTGTGACAAGGTGACATGACGATGGGGTGACAGGGTGATGTGGTGACAGGGTGACGGGGTGATAGGGTGACATGGTGACAGGATAACAGGGTGACAGGGTGACGGGATGACAGGGTGATGGGATAACGGGATAATGGGACGACGGGATAACGGGGTGACAGGGTGACGGGATAACGGGGTGACAGGGTGACGGGATAACGGGGTGACAGGGTGACGGGGAGATGCGGTGACGGGGTGACGGGGTGATGGGATAATGGGATAATGGGACGACGGGATAACGGGGTGACAGGGTGACGGGATAACGGGGTGACAGGGTGACGGGGTGATGCGGTGACGGGGTGACGGGGTGACGGGGTGACGGGGTGACAGGGTGATGGGATAACGGGATAATGGGACGACGGGATAACGGGGTGACAGGGTGACAGGGTGACAGGATAACGGGGTGACGCGGTGACGGGGTGATGGGATAATGGGATAATGGGACGACGGGATAACGGGGTGACAGGGTGACGGGATAACGGGGTGACAGGGTGATGGGGTGAAGCGGTGACGGGGTGACGGGGTGACAGGGTGACGCGGTGACCTCACCGGTAGACGCCGACGGCCTCCTTGGCGGTTCTCTTGAGGTGTCGGAAGCGCATGGCCATGGGCAGCTCCAGGCTGGTGGCACGGCTGGGGGGGGGTCAGGGCCGGGGGCGGGGGGGGGGGGGGAGCACCCCACAGCACCCCAACCCCCCCCCAAAACCACCAGGCACCCAGGGGTCTGCCAGCACCCTGACCCCCACCCACGGGGGACCCCGAAACGTGGGATTTGGGGGGGGGGGGCAACACCCCGAAACGCGGGACTGGGGGGGGGGGACCCCAAAATGTGGGGTTGGGGTGGGTGGGGGGGCACAACGACACCCATTTTGGGGGTGGGGGGCACCCTAAGGGGTGGGGGCTCACCGGGTGGGCTTCAGCTGCACCTCGTCCTCCTCTTCGTCGCGGGGGGGGGGACCCTGGGGGAGGGTGCGGTGCTGGGAGGCCAAAAAGCTGAACATGTCGAAGGTGCACTTCCTGCGGGGAAATTTGGGGAGGGGGGGGTCACGTAGGGCACCCATGGGTGCCCCCCCCACCCATGGGTGTCCCCTGATGCTGGGGAAGGCGGGGGGGGGATATAGGGGCAGCAAGATGCAGTGGGTGCCCCCCCAGCACCTAAAGGGAGACTGAGGGGGGGGGGGGGTCTGGCACCGGTGGGTGCTGCAGGGGGGGTCACCAGCACCCAGGGGTGCCCGGGGGGGGGTCCCAACCACCCTGGGGGGGCTCCCGGTCACCCCAGAGACCACCAGCAGCACCCATGGGTGCCCTAGGGGGGTCCCACTCACCCTGGGGGGGCTCCCAGTCACCCATAATCACCCCAGGGACCACCACCAGCACCCATGGGTACCCTGGGGGGGCTCCCAACCATCCTGGGGGGGCTCCCAGTCACCCATGGGACCACCACCAGCACCCATGGGTGCCCTAGGGGGGGTCCCAACCACCCTGGGGGGGCTCCCGGTCACCCCAGGGACCACCAGCAGCACCCAGGGGTGCCTTGGGGGGGTCCCAACCACGCTGGGGGGGCTCCCAGTTACCCCAGGGACCACCACCAGCACCCATGGGTGCCCTAGGGGGGTCCCACTCACCCTGGGGGGGCTCCCAGCCACCCATAATCACCCCAGGGACCACCAGCAGCACCCATGGGTGCCCTAGGGGGGGTCCCAACCACCCTGGGGGGGCTCCCGGTCACCCCAGAGACCACCAGCAGCACCCATGGGTGCCCTAGGGGGGGTCCCACTCACCCTGGGGGGGGCTCCCAACCACCCTAGGGACCACCACCAGCACCCATGGGTGCCTTGGGGGGGTCCCAACCACGCTGGGGGGGCTCCCAGTCACCCATAATCACCCCAGGGACCACCAGCAGCACCCAGGGGTGCCCTGGGGGGGCTCCCACCCACCCTGAGGGGGGTCACAGCCACCCGTGGGTGCCCTGGGGGTGCTCCCACCCACCCCGGGGGGGGGGGTGGGGGTCCCAAGGGACAGCACCCACCGTAGGTAGAGCTCGGCGCGGGCGCAGCCGGAGGGGTTTCGGGGCGGCGGGTGGGGGGGGTCCCGGCGCGGGTGGTAGCGGAACCGGTAACGCCGACAGGCCCCCGCTCCCGGCAGCTGCTCCACCAGAAAGATGACGGCGTCGTGCTGCATCCCCAGCAGGCGCAGCCCGCTCATCCCTAGGGTGGGGGGGCACCCGTCAAACCTGGGGGGTCCCGGGGGGGGCACCCAGGGGTCCGGGTACCCCCATTGCCCCCCCACATTCACCCCAAAACCAGCCAAACCCAGCAAGCGCAGCCCCTTTGGACTGAGGGGGGGGGGGCGCCCATGGGTTAAGGGGTTCTTAAATGGGTGGGGGGGGGCACCCGTGAGCTAATTGGGGTCCCTGGGTGGGTGGGGGGGCACCCATGGATTAAGGTGTCGCCCGGGGGGGCACCCAGGGGTCTGGGTACCCCCATATTCAACCTAAACCCCCCCCAAATCCAGCAAGCGCAGCCCCTTTGTACTGAGGGTGGGGGGCACCCATGGATTAAGGGGGTCCCTGGGTGGGTGGGGGGGCACCCATGAACTAATGGGGGTCCCTGGGGGGGCACCCAGGGGTCTGGGTACCCCCACTTTCACCCCAAAATCCCCCCAAACCCAGCAAAAACAGCCCCTTTTGTACTGAGGGTGGGGGGCACCCATGGATTAAGGGGGTCCCTAGGTGGGTGGGGGGGCACCCATGAAATAATGGGGGTCCCTGGGTGGGTGGGGGGGGCACCCATGGACCCAGGGGTCCCTGGGGGGGGCACCCAGGGGTCTGGGTACCCCCATATTCAACCTAAAACCCCCCCAAATCCAGCAAGCGCAGCCCCTTTGTACTGAGGGTGGGGGGCACCCATGGATTAAGGGGGGCACCCATGGATTAAGGGGGTCCCTGGGTGGGGGGGGGGCACCCATGAAACCTGGGGTGTCCCTGGGGGGGGCACCCAGGGGTCTGGGTACCCCCATATTCACCCCTGAACCCCCCCAAATCCAGCAAGCGCAGCCCCTTTGTACTGAGGGTGGGGGGCACCCATGGATTAAGGGGGTCCCTAGATGGGTGGGGGGGCACCCATGAACTAATGGGGATCCCTCGGTGGGTGGGGGGGGCACCCAGGGGTCTGGGTACCCCCACTTTCACCCCAAAATCCCCCCAAACCCAGCAAAAACAGCCCCTTTTGTACTGAGGGTGGGGGGCACCCATGGATTAAGGGGGTCCCTAGATGGGTGGGGGGGCACCCATGAACTAATGGGGGTCCCTCGGTGGGTGGGGGGGGCACCCAGGGGTCTGGGTACCCCCACATTCACCCCAAAATCCCCCAAACCCAGCAAAAGCAGCCCCTTTTGTACTGAGGGTGGGGGGCACCCATGGATTAAGGGGGTCCCTGGGTGGGTGGGGGGGCACCCAAGTTTTTCGGGAGGTGGGGGGGAGCACCCAAGTGGTTTGTTTTTTTTTTTTTTGGGGGGGGGGGGGTGTCGCCCCCGCTCACCGGCGAAGGAGAGGTGCTTGAGCCGGGCGTTGGCGCGAGCCTCCTGCACCTTCTCGATGACGGCGCGCCAGGCGCCTGGGGGGGGGGACGGGGGACACGGCGGGTGTCACCCCCCACCCGCGTCCCCTGGGTGTCCCCCGTGTCCCCCCCCAGAGCCCCCCGATATGGCCCCTCTGTCCCTGTTGCCCCCCACTATCCCCACGCCCCCCCATGTCCCTTTGCCCCCAACATCCCCATGTCCCCCCACATCCCCTCACTGTCCCCTTGTCCCCCCAACGTCCCCATGTCCCCCCCAATGCCCCCCCATGTCCCCCTCTATGTCCCCCCATGTCCCCCAATGCCCCCCAATATCCCCCATGTCCCCCCAACGTCCCCCAACGCCCCCCCATGTCCCTTTGTCCCCCATGTCCCCATGTCCCCCCAATATCCCCCCCAATGTCCCCCATGTCCCCCCAATGTCCCCAGTGCCCCCCCCAATGCCCCCCATGTCCCTTTGTCCCCCAACGTCCCCCCACCTGATCCCCCAATGTCCCCCCCATGTCCCCTTGTCCCCCCCACGTCCCCCATGTCCCCCCATGTCCCCCCACCTGATCCCCCAATGCCCCCCCATGTCCCCAACATGTCCCTTTGTCCCCCAACGTCCCCATGTCCCCCCCAGTGTCCCCCCCAATGCCCCCCATGTCCCCCCACCTGATCCCCCAATGTCCCAATGTCCCCCCCCACGTCCCCAATGTCCCCCCATGTCCCCCCAATTTCCCCCCACCTGATCCCCCAATGTCCCCCCTTGTCCCCAACATGTCCCAATATCCCCCCAATGCCCCCCCATGTCCCTTTGTCCCCCCATGTCCCCCCCCACGTCCCCAATGTCCCCCCATGTCCCCCCAATTTCCCCCCACCTGATCCCCCAATGTCCCCCCTTGTCCCCAACATGTCCCCATGTCCCCCCCAATGCCCCCCCATGTCCCCAAATCCCCCCAATGTCCCCCCCATATGTCCCCAATGTCCCCCCCAATGCCCCCCCATGTCCCTTTGTCCCCCAACATCCCCATGTCCCCCCCAGTGCCCCCCCAATGCCCCAATGTCCCTTTGTCCCCCCATGTCCCCCCACCTGATCCCCCAATGTCCCCCCCCACGTCCCCAATATCCCCCCATGTCCCCCCAATTTCC
The DNA here is from genome assembly GCF_964188355.1 of Buteo buteo. NCBI lineage: Eukaryota > Metazoa > Chordata > Aves > Accipitriformes > Accipitridae > Buteo > Buteo buteo. The sequence goes on from NW_027439603.1 coordinate 14,398, forward strand.
CCCCACCTGATCCCCCCTTGTCCCCAACATGTCCCCATGTCCCCCCCAATGTCCCCCCCAATATGTCCCCAATATCCCCCCCAATGCCCCCCCATGTCCCCCCAATTTCCCCCACCTGATCCCCCAATGTCCCCCCTTGTCCCCAACATGTCCCCAACATGTCCCCCCCAATATCCCCCCCAATGCCCCCCCATGTCCCCCAATGTCCCTTTGTCCCCAATGTCCCCCCCACCTGATCCCCCAATGTCCCAATGTCCCCCCCCACGTCCCCAATGTCCCCCCACCTGATCCCCCAATGTCCCCCCCAATGTCCCCCCATGTCCCTTTGTCCCCCAACATCCCCATGTCCCCCCCAGTGCCCCCCCCAATGCCCCCCATGTCCCCCCACCTGATCCCCCAATGTCCCAATGTCCCCCCCCATGTCCCCCCCATGTCCCCAATGTCCCCCCAATTTCCCCCCACCTGATCCCCCAATGTCCCCCCTTGTCCCCAACATGTCCCCAATATCCCCCCCAATGCCCCCCCACGTCCCCCCAATGTCCCTTTGTCCCCAATGTCCCCCCCTTGTCCCCCCAACGTCCCCATATCCCCCCAAATCCCCCCAATGTCCCCCCCAACACGTCCCCATATCCCTCCCGATGCCCCCCCCCGATGTCCCCCCCATGTCCCCCCCCCCCCGATGTCCCCCCCCCCGTCCCTTTGTCCCCCCCCCAGTGTCACCGTCGATGGTGTCGGCGCTGACGCTGAGCCCGTCCTCGCTGCTGATCTCGAAGCGGAGGTGGGGGCGGGCGGGGGGGGGCGCCGCCGGCGCCGGGGGGGGGCCGGGGGGACTCGTCCTCCGAGCTGCCACCTGGGGGGGGGGGACAGAGGGGACATTTTGGGGACATTTCAGGACATTTTGGGGACATTTCGGGACATTTTGGGGACATTAGGGGACCCACGAGGATCCCCGCCCCCAACACAAACTGGGTGTCCCCCCCCCACGCTGGTGCGTCCCCCCCCCCCACTGGTGTCCCCCCCAAAGTGTTACTGGTCCCACTGGTGACCCCCCCCCCAGCGTCGCTGCTCCCACTGGTGGCACCCACGGGTGCCCCTCACCTGCGCAGGCAGCCCACGGGGGGTCCAGGGTGCCGTCGCTCGGGGGGGGGCTGCAGCCGGGGGAAGGTGACGGGCCCGGGGGGGACCTGTGTGGGGGTGGGAGACACACGTGGGGGTCAGAGGACCCATGGGTGGGTGCTTGGGGTGGGGGGGGGAGGTCAAGGTGGGTGGTGGGAGATCAGGGATGGGTGGTGGGTGCCCGTGGTTGGGTGGTGGGAGGTCAGGATGGGTGGGGGGAGATCAGGGATGGGTGGGGGGAGATCAAGGATGGGTGGTGGGTGCCCGTGGTTGGGTGGTGGGAGGTCAGGATGGGTGGGGGGAGATCAAGGATGGGTGGGGGGAGATCAAGGATGGGTGGTGGGTGCCCGTGGTTGGGTGGTGGGAGGTCAGGATGGGTGGTAGGTGCTCATGGATGGGTGGTGGGAGATCAGGATGGGTCGTAGGAGATCAGGGATGGGTGGTAGAAGATCAGGGATGGGTGGTGGGTGCCCAGGAAGGGTGGTGGGTGCCCATAGATGGGTGGTGGGAGATCAAGGATGGGTGGTGGGGGATCAGGGATGGGTGGTAGGAGATCAGGGACGGGTGGTGGTTGTCCATGGTTGGGTGGTGGGAGGTCAGGATGGGTCATAGGAGATCAGGATGGGTGGTGGGAGATCAGGGATGGGTGGTGGGTGCCCATAGATGGGTGGTGGGAGATCAAGGATGGGTTGTGGGTGCTCAAGGATGGGTGGTGGGAGATCAAGGATGGGTGGTGGGTGCTGAGGGATGGGTGGTAGAAGATCAGGGATGGGTAGTGGGAGCTCAGGATGGGTTGTGGGTGCTCAAGGATGGGTGGTGGGAGATCAGGGATGGGTGGTGGGTGCCCGTGGTTGGGTGGTGGGAGATCAAGGATGGGTGGTAGGAGATCAGGGACGGGTGGTGGTTGTCCGTGGTTGGGTGGTGGGAGGTCAGGATGGGTGGTAAGTGCTCAGGGATGGGTGGTAGAAGATCAGGGATGGGTGGTGGGTGCCCAGGAAGGGTGGTGGGTGCCCATAGATGGGTGGTGGGAGATCAAGGATGGGTTGTGGGTGCTCAAGGATGGGTGGTGGGGGATCAGGGATGGGTGGTGGGTGCCCGTGGTTGGGTGGTGAGTGCCCAAGATGGGTGGTAGGAGATCAAGGATGGGTGGTAGGAGTTCAGGGACGGGTGGGGTTGTCCGTGGTTGGGTGGTGGGAGGTCAGGATGGGTGGTAGGTGCTCATGGATGGGTGGTGGGAGATCAGGATGGGTGGTAGGAGATCAGGGATGGGTGGTGGGAGATCAGGGATGGGTGGTGGGAGATCAGGGATGGGTGGTGGGTGGCCAGGATGGGTGGTGGGTGCCCAGGATGGGTGCCGGGCATGCCGGGGTGGGTGCTGGGTGCTCACCCGAAGCTCCCGGTGTCACTGAGGTCTTCAGGCTCATCCTTGATGTCGAGCACGTCCCGGAGCGGTGGCAGCGGCACTGGGACCTGGCACGGCCTGGGGGCGTGACCATCACCCATGGGTGCTCCTGGCACCCACGGCCACCTCCCCACAGGACAGGGAAGGCTGGAAGCACCCACGGGCTCAACCGCGAGGACTGGGATGGTCCCACCACGGTGGGCACCCATGGGCCCAACTGGGATGGTCCCACCATGTTGGGCACCCATGGGCCCAACTGGGATGGTCCCATCATGGTCAGCACCCATGGGTGCAACTGGGATGGTCCCACCGTGGTAGGCACCCATGTGGCGGTCCCACCATGGTGGGCACCCATGGGCCCAACTGGGATGGTCCCATCATGGTGGGCACCCATAGACCCAACTGGGATGGTCCCATCGTGGTGGGCACCCATAGAGCCAACTGGGATGGCCCCACCATGGTGGGCACCCATGGGCCTGACTGGGATGGTCCCACCATGGTGGGCACCCATGCGATGGTCCCATTGTGGTGGGCACCCACAGACCCAATTGGGATGGTCCCACCGAGTTGGGCACCCATGGACCCAACTGAGATGGTCCCATCGTGGTGGGCACCCATGCGATGGTCCCATCGTGGTGGGCACCCATGGGCCCAACTGGAATGGTCCCACCGTGGTGGGTGCCCGTAGACCCAACTGGGATGGCCCCACCATGGTGGGCACCCATGGGCCTGACTGGGATGGTCCCACCATGGTGGGCACCCATAGACCCAACTGGGATGGTCCCATTGTAGTGGGCACCCATACAGTGGTCCCAACATGTTGGGCACCCATGGGTGCAACTGAGATGGTCCCATCGTGGTGGGCACCTATAGACCCAACTGGAATAGTCCCATCATGTTGGGCACCCATAGACCCAATTGGGATGGTTCCAATATGTTGGGCACCCATAGGTCCAAATGGGATGGTTCCATCACGGTGGGCACCCATGGGCCCAACTGGGATGGTCCCATCATGGTCAGCACCCATGGGTGCAACTGGGATGGTCCCACCGTGGTAGGCACCCATGTGACGGTCCCACCATGGTGGGCACCCATGGGCCCAACTGGGATGGTCCCATCATGGTGGGCACCCATAGACCCAACTGGGATGGTCCCATCGTGGTGGGCACCCATGCGATGGTCCCATTGTGGTGGGCACCCACAGACCCAACTGGGATGGCCCCACCATGGTGGGCACCCATGGGCCTGACTGGGATGGTCCCACCATGGTGGGCACCCATGCGATGGTCCCATTGTGGTGGGCACCCACAGACCCAATTGGGATGGTCCCACCGAGTTGGGCACCCATGGACCCAACTGAGATGGTCCCATCGTGGTGGGCACCCATGAGCCCAACTGGAATGGTCCCACCGTGGTGGGCGCCCGTAGACCCAACTGGGATGGTCCCACTATGGTGGGCACCCATAGACCCAACTGGGATGGTCCCATTGTAGTGGGCACCCATACAGTGGTCCCACCATGTTGGGCACCCATGGGTGCAACTGAGATGGTCCCATCGTGGTGGGCACCCATAGACCCGACTGGGATGGTCCCACCATGGTGGGCACCCATGGGCCCGACCGGGATGCTCCCACCGTGGTGGGCGCCCGTAGACCCAACTGGGATGATCCCACCCCGGGTGCCACCCGCAGACCCAACCGGGGAGGTTGAGCACCCATGAACCCAACCGGGCGCCCCTCTCGGGTGCCGGTGCCCACCCCCGGGCGCCGTTCGGCCGCCGTCCTTACTTGACGTCCGGCTTCTCCTCGGTGCCGTCCCCTTCGTCGCCGGCGACCTCCAACCGGGCCCGCTTGGCGCCGGGACCCGGCGTCTCCCCGGGGCGTTTGGGCGCCCCGGCCGTCCCCCAGGGTGACGCCCACCGTCCCCCGGCCTCCTCCGGGTTGCCGCCGAGACGGGTGACGCGGCCGTGGGCGCCGTTGCGGCGGGCGGCATCTTCGAGGGCGGCGTGGCCGTTGGCCGTCCCTCCGGCGGCGCCGTTGGCGTCTCCGCGGGCGACGAGGCCGCCGATGACGTGACCGCGGGCGCCGCCGCGGCCGGCGAGAACGTGGTGGCCGTGGGTGCCGCCGAGGCCGTCTCGGCGGCCGTCCTGGCACCCGCGTCCTCCTCCGACGGGACGGCGGGCGGAGCCTTCGGCGAGCCACGGGGCGGCGCCGCCGTCGCCGTTGACGCCGGACGCTTGGGCGGCCGTCGCCTTGGCGGCGTCTCCCACCATGTTCTTGAGAACGAAGTCCACGATGTCGGAGGGAAGGTCTTCGGCGGCGGCGGTGGGCGGCGGCCGGGGCGGCGGCCCCGGGGGCGGTCCGTCCCGTTGTCCCCGTTTGTCCCCGCCGTCGTCCACCCCGTCCAACTGGTCGATGTGGGAGAGGGGGAGGGGACAAGGGGACGGCGGCTCCCGCGTCACCACCGTACGGGCGAAACGGTAATAACGGCCCCGGGCGGCCAACCGGGCGCCGGCGCCGTCCTCGTCCTCGCTGCTGTCACCCGGCGTCACCGCCGGCGCCGGCGTCCCCGAGGGACCCAAGAGCCCGGCGGCCAACGCCAACTCGGCGACGTCCAACTCGTCCAAGGCCAAGTCCGGGCCACCCGACGGCGACAACGGTTCCAGGGGGGACGACGGCGACGGCCCCGCCGGTGACGACGACCGCGGCGGCGGCGGTGACGGTTCCGAGGACGACCTCGGGCCCGGGGTTGACGGTGGCTCTTCCGGGGACGGCGGCCTTCCGGGTGACGAGGGTCTTCCAAGGGACGAGGGTCTTCCAAGCGACGATGGCCGTCCGGGTGACGACGGTCTTCCGGGTGACGATGGCTTTCCAAGCGATGGTGACCCTTGAGGTGACGATGACCTTCCAGGTGACGAGGGTCTTCCAAACGATGACGGTGGCCCTCCGGGTGACGATGGTCTTCCAAGTGACGATGACCTTCCAGGTGACGATGGCTCTCCAGGTGACGATGACCTTCCCAACGATGGTGGCCCTCCAAATGACGATGGCTCTCCAGATGACGGTGGCCCTCCAGGTGACGACGGTCTTCCAGGTGACAAGGGTCTTCCAAACGATGATGGTGGCCCTCCGGTTGACGACGACCTTCCAGGTGACGATGGCCTTCCAAGTGACGATGGCCTTCCAGGTGACGACAGTCCTCCAAACGACGGCGGCCCGCCAGTTGACGATGACCTTCCAGGTGACGAGGGTCTTCCAAACGACGATGGCTCTACAGTTGACGATGACCTTCCAGGTGACGATGGTCCTCCAAACGATGGTGGCCCTCCAGTTGACGATGACGTTCCAGGTGACGATGGTCCTCCAAACGACGGTGGCCCCCCGGGTGACGATGGTCTTCCAGTTGACGATGACCCTCCAGTTGACGATGACCCTCCGGTTGACGATGACCCTCCAGTTGACGATGACCCCCCGGTTGACGAAGACCCTCCGGTTGACGAAGACCCTCCGGTTGACGATGACCTTCCAGGTGACGAAGGTCCTCCAACCGACGGTGACGCCGCCCCCCCCCGGCGACGGCGGCTCGGGAGACGACCTCCCTCCGCCGGGCGACGGCGGCGGCGACGGTGACGCCGGCGACGGGGGGGGGCGGGGGGGACACCGGCGGGGGACGCCGCCGGCGGGTGACAAAGCCCGTCGGGCTCGGCGCGGGGGGGGGAATTCGGGGTCCCCCACCGTCAGGATGTGACGGGCCACCGGGGTGGCGCTGCCTGGGGGGGGGGGACACACACGATGACACGGGTTCAGGGGACAGCGGGGGGGGGACGGGGGTGTCCCCCCCCCAGGGACACCCCAACACCCCAGAGACCCCCCCCCGCAGTGTCCCCAAGGGTCCCCCGTGTCCCCAAAGAGCCCCCCCGTGTCCCCAAGGGTCCCCCCCATGTCCCCAAAGGTCCTTGATGTTCCCCCATGTCCCCCCCCATGTCCCCAAGCCCCCCCCCAATGTCCCCAAGGCCCCCCCACAATGTCCCCCCCATGTCCCCAAGGGTCTTCGATGCCCCCCCCATGTCCCCAAGGCCCCCCCATGTCCCCAAAGAGCCCCCCCATGTCCCCCCCCATGTCCCCAAGGGTCCTTGATGCCCCCCCCCATGTCCCCAAGGGTCCCCCCCATGTCCCCAAGCCCCCCCCATGTCCCCCCCATGTCCTCAAGGGTCCTTGATGTCCCCCCCCCATGTCCCCGAAGAGCCCCCCCATGTCCCCCCCCAATGTCCCCAAGCCCCCCCCCCATGTCCCCAAGGGTCCTTGATGCCCCCCCCATGTCCCCAAGACCCCCCCCATGTCCCCCCCATGTCCCCAAGGGTCCCCCCCAGTGTCCCCAAGCCCTCCCCAATGTCCCCAAGGGTCCCTTTGTGCCCCCCCCATGTCCCCCCCCCAACTCACCGGGCGAGGGGAGGGGGCGGGAGGAGCTGCCGGGGGGGGGTCGGCGGGTGGGCGAGTAGCCGGGGGGGCCCCGCGGGCGGGTGCTGGGGGGACCCCGGGGACTTTCGGGGGGGGGGGGACCCCCACCCGGGCTGGGGGGGGGCCCTGGGCTGGCACCTGCAGGGAGAGAGGGGGGGGGGGTCAGGGGGCACCCAGGTGTCCGGGGGTGCCCCCCCACCCAAAAAAAAGGGACCCAGGTGTCCTAGGGTGCCCCCCACCCATCCTACTGCCCCCCAGGGTGCCCCCCACCCATTAAAACCCCCCAAAAAAGGGACCCAGGTATCTGGGGGGGATCCCCAACATCTGGGGGGGGTCATGGAAGGGACCCAGGTGTCCAAGGGTGCCCCCCACCCATTAAAACCTCCTCAAAAAAGGGACCCGGGTATTTTGGGGGGGGTCCCCAATATCTGGGGGGGGTCATGGAAGGGACCCAGGTGCCCAAGGGTGCCCCCCACCCAAAAAAAAGGGACCCAGGTGTCAAAGGGTGCCCCCCACCCATCCTACCCCCCCCCCAGGGTGCCCCCCACCCACTCTAACCCCCCCAAAAAAGGGACCCAGGTATCTGGGGGGGGTCATGGAGGGGACCCAGGTGTCCAAGGGTGCCCCCCACCCATCCTAACCCCCCCAGGGTGCCCCCCACCCATTATAACCCCCCCAAAAAAGGGACCCAGGTATCTGGGGGGGGGCACCCTGGATTTTTGGGGGCACCCAGGTTGGGGGGGGGGAGGGGGGGCGTCACCCCGTCGTACCGGGGGGGCCGTGGGCGATGGTGCGGTTCTCTTCGGGGTGCCCGGCGGGGGGGGCACCCTCGGGGCCCGATCCTGGGTGATGTTCCAGGATCCGACAGCGGTACCAGCACCGGCGCCGGGCGTCCCGCGTGCTCCAGTACAGCCGCCAGCACCTGCCGCCCACCAGTATGGACCAGTGCCTCCCAGTATGGCCCAGGGACCCCCAAATCCCCCCCCGCAACCCCTCCAGGACCCCCCAGTATGGACCAGTGCCCACCAGTATGGCCAGGGACCCCCAAAATCCCCCCTGCGTCTCCATAAGTGCCTCCCAGTACAGCCCAGTTCCTCCCAGTACAGCCCAGTTCCTCCCAGTATGGACCAGTGCTTCCCAGTAGGAGCCAGGGGAACCCCCAAAGCCCCCCTGCAACCCCTCCAGGACCCCCCAGTACAGACCAGTGCCCACCAGTATGGCCAGGGACCCCCAAAATCCCCCCTGCGTCCCCGTAAGTGCCTCCCAGTACAGCCCAGTTCCTCCCAGTATGGACCAGTGCCTCCCAGTATGGCCCAGGGACCCCCAAATCCCCCCCCGCAACCCCTCCAGGACCCCCCAGTATGCCCCAGTGCCCACCAGTATGGCCCAGGGACCCCCAAAATCCCTCCTGCGTCCCCATGACTGCCTCCCAGTACAGCCCAGTTCCTCCCAGTATGGCCCAGGGACCCCCAAAATCCCTCATGCATCCCTATAAGTGCCTCCCAGTACAGCCCAGTTCCTCCCAGTATGGACCAGTGCCTCCCACTATGGCCCGGGGACCCCCAAAATCCCCCCTGCGTCCCCATGACTGCCTCCCAGTACAGCCCAGTTCCTCCCAGTATGGCCCAAATCCTCCCAGTATGGACCAGCGCCTCCCAGTATGGCCCAGGGACCCCCCAATCCCCCCCCGCAACCCCTCCAGGACCCCCCAGTATGGACCAGTGCCCACCAGTATGGCCCAGGGACCCCCAAAATCCCCTCTGCGTCCCCATAAGTGCCTCCCAGTACAGCCCAGTTCCTCCCAGTATGGCCCAGGGACCCCCAAAATCCCTCATGCATCCCTATAAGTGTCTCCCAGTACAGCCCAGTTCCTCCCAGTATGACTCAGTTTCTCCCAGTATGGCCCAGGGACCCCCAAAATCCCCCCTGCGTCCCTGCAAGTGCCTCCCAGTACAGCCCAGTGCCTCCCAGTACAGCCCAGTTCCTCCCAGTATGGACCAGTGCCCACCAGTATGGTCCAGGGACCCCCAAAATCCCCCCTGCGTCCCCATGACTGCCTCCCAGTATGGCACAGTTTCTCCCAGTACAGCCCAGTTCCTCCCACTATGGCCCAGGGACCCCCAAAATCCCTCGTGCATCCCTATAAGTGCCTCCCAGTACAGCCCAGTGCCTCCCAGTATGGCCCAAATCCTCCCAGTATGGACCAGCGCCTCCCAGTATGGCCCAGGGACCCCCAAATCCCCCCCTGCAACCCCTCCAGGACCCCCCAGTATGCCCCAGTGCCCACCAGTATGGCCCAGGGACCCCCAAAATCCCCTCTGTGTCCTCATAAGTGCCTCCCAGTAGAACCCAGTGCCTCCCAGTACAGCCCAGTTCCTCCCACTATGGCCCAGGGACCCCCAAAATCCCTCATGCATCCCTATAAGTGTCTCCCAGTACAGCCCAGTTCCTCCCAGTATGACTCAGTTTCTCCCAGTATGGCCCAGGGACCCCCAAAATCCCCCCTGCGTCCCTGCAAGTGCCTCCCAGTACAGCCCAGTGCCTCCCAGTATGGACCAGTGCCCACCAGTATGGCCCAGGGACCCCCAAAATCCCCCCTGCGTCCCCATGACTGCCTCCCAGTATGGCACAGTTTCTCCCAGTACAGCCCAGTTCCTCCCACTATGGCCCAGGGACCCCCAAAATCCCTCATGCATCCCCATGAGTGCCTCCCAGTACAGCCCAGTGCCTCCCAGTATGGCCCAGTGCCCACCAGTATGGCCCAGGGACCCCCAAAATCCCCCCTGTGTCCCCACAAGTGCCTCCCAGTACAGCTCAGCTCATCCCAGTACAGACCAGTTTCTCCCAGTATGGCCCAGGGACCCCCAAAATCCCCCTGCACCCCTATAAACGCCTCCCAGTACAGCCCAGTGCCTCCCAGTATGGCCCAAATCCTCCCAGTATGGACCAGCGCCTCCCAGTATGGCCCAGGGACCCCCAAATCCCCCCCTGCAACCGCTCCAGGACCCCCCAGTATGGACCAGTGCCCACCAGTATGGCCCAGGGACCCCCAAAATCCCTCCTGCGTCCCCATGACTGCCTCCCAGTACAGCCCAGTTCCTCCCAGTATGGACCAGTGCCTCCCAGTAGGAGCCGGGGGAACCCCCAAACCCCCCCTGCAGCCCCTCCAGGACCCCCCAGTACGGACCAGTGCCCACCAGTATGGCCCAGGGACCCCCAAAATCCTCCCTGCATCCCCATGAGTGCCTCCCAGTACAGCCCAGTGCCTCCCAGTATGGACCAGTTCCTCCCAGCATGACCTGGGGACCCCCAAAATCCCCCCTGCGTCCCCATGACTGCCTCCCAGTACAGCCCAGTTCCTCCCAGTATGGCCCAGGGACCCCCAAAATCCCCCCTGCACCCCTATAAACACCTCCCAGTACAGCCCAGTTCCTCCCAGTATGGCCCAAATCCTCCCAGTATGGACCAGCACCTCCCAGTATGGCCCAGGGACCCCCAAATCCCCCCCTGCAACCGCTCCAGGACCCCCCAGTATGGACCAGTGCCCACCAGTATGGCCCAGGGACCCCCAAAATCCCCTCTGCGTCCCCATGACTGCCTCCTAGTATGGCACAGTTTCTCCCAGTACAGCCCAGTTCTTCCCAGTATGGCCCAGGGACCCCCAAAATCCCTCAGGCATCCCCATGAGTGCCTCCCAGTAGAGCCCAGTGCCTCCCAGTACGGCCCAGTTCCTCCCAGTATGGCCCAGGGACCCCCAAAATCCCCCCTGCATCCCCGCGAGTGCCTCCCAGTACAGCTCAGCTCATCCCAGTACAGACCAGTTTCTCCCAGTATGGCCCAGGGACCCCCAAAATCCCCCCTGCACCCCTATAAATGCCTCCCAGTACAGCCCAGTGCCTCCCAGTACAGCCCAGTTCCTCCCAGTATGGCCCAGGGACCCCCAAATCCCTCCCCGCAACCCCTCCAGGACCCCCCAGTACGGACCAGTGCCCACCAGTATGGCCCAGGGACCCCCAAAATCCCCCCTGCGTCCCCATAAGTGCCTCCCAGTACAGCCCAGTTCCTCCCAGTACAGCCCAGTTCCTCCCAGTATCCCCCAGTTCCTCCCAGTATGGCCCAAATCCTCCCAGTATCCCCCAGTGCCTCCTAGTATGGCCTAGGGACCCCCAAATCCCCCCCTGCAACCCCTCCAGGACCCCCCAGTATGCCCCAGTGCCCACCAGTATGGCCCAGGGACCCCCAAAATCCTCCCTGCATCCCCGTAAGTGCCTCCCAGTAGAGCCCAGTGCCTCCCAGTATGGACCAGTGCCTCCCAGCATGGCCCGGGGACCCCCAAAATCCCCCCTGCATCCCCGCGAGTGCCTCCCAGTACAGCTCAGCTCATCCCAGTACAGACCAGTTTCTCCCAGTATGGCCCAGGGACCCCCAAAATCCCCCCTGCACCCCTATAAATGCCTCCCAGTACAGCCCAGTGCCTCCCAGTATGGCCCAAATCCTCCCAGTATGGACCAGTGCCCACCAGTATGGCCCAGGGACCCCCAAAATCCCCTCTGCATCCCCACAAGTGCCTCCCAGTACAGCCCAGTGCCTCCCAGTACGGACCAGTTTCTCCCAGTATGGCCCAGGGACCCCCAAAATCCCCCCTGTGTCTCCACGAGTGCCTCCCAGTAGAACCCAGTGCCTCCCAGTATGACTCAGTTCCTCCCAGTATGGCCCAGGGACCCCCAAAATCCCCCCTGCACCCCTATAAACGCCTCCCAGTACGGCCCAACTCCTCCCAGTATCCCCCAGTCCCCCCGTAACCCCCCCAGCCCCCCCCAGCACTGACTGGTATCCGACTGGGAAGAGCCGCCCGTCGCACTCCGACAGCTCCGTCAGCGCCCCCAGGCTGTCGATGCGGATGGACCCTGCGACAGACACCCCCCCCCCCCCCGGTCAGCACCCCCCGCCACCCATGGGTGCTCCTGGGACCCCCCCCCAGCACCCACGAGTGCTCCTGGGACCCCCCCCCACCACCCGTGGGTGCTCCAGGGACCCCCAGGACCCCCCCAGCACCTATGGGTGCTCCTGGACCCCCCCCAATTACCCGTGGGTGCTCCTGGGACCCCCCCCCAGCATCCATGGGTGCTCCTGAGACCCCCCAGGACCCCCCCCCCATTACCCATGGGTGCTCCTGGGACCCCCCAGGACCCCCCCCAGCACCCACAAGTGCTGCTGGGACCCTCAGGACCCCCCAGGACCCCCCCCCAGCACCCATGGGTGTTCCTGAGACCCCCCCAGGACCCCCCCCCAGAACCCATGGGTGCTGCTGGGACCCCCCCAGCACCCACGGGTGCTGCTGAGACCCCCCCAAGGACCCCCCAGCACCCATGGGTGCTCCTGAGACCCCCCAGGACCCCCCCCAGCACCCACGAGTGCTCTTGGGACCCCCCAGGACCCCCCCCAGCACCCATGGGTGCTGCTGGGACCCCCCAGGACCCCCCCCAGCACCCATGGGTGCTCCTGGGACCCCCCCCCAGCACTCACTAGTGCTCCTGGGACCCCCCCCAGCACCCATGGGTGCTCCTGGGACCCCCCAGGACCCCCCCCCAGCACTCACTAGTGCTCCTGGGACCCCCCCCAGCACCCATGGATGCTCCTGGGACCCCCCCCAGCACCCATGGGTGCCCCCAAACCCCCCCCCCAAATCCCCCTGGGTGCCCCCCAACACCCCCCCCCCCCCATAAAACCCCCCTTGGGCTCCCCCAAACCCCCTCTAGGACCCCCAACCCCCCCCATGGGTGCCCCCAAACCCCCTCTAGGGTCCCTCCCTTAAACCTGGGACCCCCCCACCCAAATTTGGGGTGACCCCCCCCCCCCCCCCTCACCGATCATCATGTTGACGGCTTCGGGCTCCAGCCCCCCCAAAAATTTCCGCTTGAGGCTGATCCCCCCGAAATCCACGAAGACGCGCCGCAGCACCGCGAAGCCTTCGTCCCGCACCAGCTCCTGCGCGGCACCCGTGGGTGCTCCTGGCTGCGCCCCCACCCCAAACGCCTCGGGGACCCCCCCCCAAATCCCCTAAGGACCCCCCCAAAACCTTAAGGACCCCCCCAAAGCACCCAGGGACCCCCCCCAGCACCCCCAGCGTCTCCCTGGGAAGTTCTCATCCTGCACCGGCTCCCGCACAGCACCCATGGGTGCTCTCCGTTGCCCCCCTGCGACACCCCCCCCAAGCACCCCAGGACCCCCCCAGAGCACCCCAAGACCCCCCAGACCCCCCAACCCCCCCCAGGACCCCCCCCATAAAGCCCCAAACCCACACTAGCTCCTACACAGCACCCATGGGTGCTCTCCGTTGCCCCCCTGCGACCCCCCCAAGCACCCTGAGACCACCCAAAAGCACCCAGGGACCCCCCAGAGCACCCCAGGACCCCCCCAAAGCACCCTGGGACCCCCCCAGAGTACCCCAAGAGCACCCCAGGACCCCCCCAGAGCACCCTAAGACCCCCCCAGGACCCTCCGGACCCCCCTATAAAGCCCCACTCCCGCACCAGCTCCTGCACAGCACCCACGGGTGCTCCGCTCACGGACCACCCAGGACCCCCCAGCACCCCAAATCCCCCCCGTAAGGACCCCCCAGGACCCCGAGACCCCCCACTACGGGTCCCCCCCCCCCCAGCACCCATGGGTGCCCTCCACCCTGACCCCCAACCATGGTCACCCATCACTCCCACTCCTCCAGTTCACCCCAGAGCCTCCCAGCACCCCAAATCCCCCCTTTAAAGCCCCCAAATCCCCCTTTAACGACCCCCCAGCCCCCCGAGACCCCCCAGCACCCATGGGTGCTCTACAATCCATACTCAACCATGCCCACCCATCACCCCAGAGCCTCCCAGTTCACCCCACTCCCCCCCAGCCCCCCAAATCCCCCCTTTAACAGCCCCAAATCCCCCTTTAACGCCCCCTGAGACCCCCCCCCTACTCCCCCAGCACCCATGGGTGCCCTCCACCCTGACCCCCAACCACGGTCACCCATTCTCCCAGTTCACGCCAGAGCCTCCCAGTTCACCCCAGATCCCCCCAGCCCCCCAAATCCCCCCTTTAACGGCCCCAAATCCCCCTTTAACGCCCCCCCAGCCCCCCGAGACCCCCCCCCCACTCCCCCAGCACCCATGGGTGCCCTCCACCCTGACCCCCAACCATGGTCACCCATCACCCCCACTCCTCCAGTTCACCCCAGAGCCTCCCAGCACCCCAAATCCCCCCTTTAACGCCCCCAAATCCCCTTTAACGCCCCCCCAGCCCCCCAAACCCCCCCTACCGCTCCCCCCGACCCCCCCCAGCACCCATGGGTGCTCTACACTCCATACTCAACCATGCCCACCCATCACCCCCACGCCTCCCAGTTCACCCCAGAGCCTCCCAGTTCACCCCACTCCCCCCCAGCCCCCCAAATCCCCCCTTTAACGCCCCCCAAATCCCCCCGTAAGGACCCCCCAGGGCCCCGAGACCCCCACTACGGGTCCACCCACCCCCCCAGCACCCATGGGTGCCCTCCACCCTGACCCCCAACCATGCCCACCCATCACCCCCACTCCTCCAGTTCACCCCAGAGCCTCCCAGCACCCCAAATCCCCCCTTTAAAGCCCCCAAATCCCCCTTTAACGACCCCCCAGCCCCCCGAGACCCCCCCAGCACCCATGGGTGCTCTACAATCCATACTCAACCATGCCCACCCATCACCCCAGAGCCTCCCAGTTCACCCCACTCCCCCCCAGCCCCCCAAATCCCCCCTTTAACGCCCCCAAATCCCCCTTTAACGCCCCCCCAGCCCCCCCAAACCCCCCCTACCGCTCCCCCCGACCCCCCCCAGCACCCATGGGTGCTCTACACTCCATACTCAACCATGCCCACCCATCACCCCCACGCCTCCCAGTTCACCCCAGAGCCTCCCAGTTCACCCCACTCCCCCACAGCACCCCAAATCCCCCTTTAACGACCCCAAATCCCCCCCGTAAGGACCCCCCAGGACCCCGAGACCCCCACTACGGGTCCCCCCACCCCCCCAGCACCCATGGGTGCCCTCCACCCTGACCCCCAACCACGGTCACCCATTCTCCCAGTTCACCCCAGAGCCTCCCAGTTCACCCCACTCCCCCCCAGCACCCCAAATCCCCCTTTAAGGACCCCAAATCGCCCCATAAGGACCCCCCAGCACCCCGAGACCCCCACCATGGGTCCCCCCACCCCCCCAGCACCCATGGGTGCCCTCCACCCTGACCCCCAACCATGCCCACCCATTCTCCCAGCTCCCCCCAGATCCCCCCAGCCCCCCAAATCCCCCCTTCAACGCCCCCAAATCCCCCTTTAACGCCCCCCCAGCCCCCCGAGACCCCCCCCCCCGCCCCCCCCAGCACCCATGGGTGCTCACGGTGCCGTCCAGCAGGCGGGTGTGCCGCTGGCAGAAGACTTTCTTGTCGCGCTGGAAGGCGGCGCGCCGGCGCCGGGCGCACATGAAGTGGTAGTTGGCCAGGCAGGCGGCCAGGCAGCACCCCACCGTCGCCCCGGGGCGCCCGCAGTGCTCGCACCGCTGGGGGGGGGGGGGAAAAAGGGTCGGGGGGGGCACCCGTGGGTGCTGGCGTACCCCGGGGGGCTCCGCCGACACCGGTTTGGCCCCCCCTCGAGGCGTCCGTTAAGGGGTCAGGGGCTGCTTGGCACCCGGGGGGGGCTTCTTAGCGCCCGTAAGTACCCCCCAGCACCCATAGGTGCCCCCCGGCACCCATAAGTACCCTCAGCACCCCCCAGCACCCAAAGGTGCTCCTCAGCACCTATATGTGCCCATAAAGACACTTCAGCACCCTTAAGTACCCCCCAGCACCCATAAGTACCCCCCAGCACCCATAGGTGCTCCTTAGCACCTATATGTGCCCATAAGTACCCCCCAGCACCTGTAAGTACCCCTCAGCACCCATAGGTGCCTCTTAGGGGCCATAGGTGCCCCCCAGCACCCATAAACACCCCTCAGCACCCATACATACGCTCTCAGCACCCATAGGTGCCCCCCATCACCCATAAGTACCCCTCAGCACCCATAGGTGCCTCTTAGGGGCCATAGGTGCCCCCCAGCACCCATAAGTACCCTCAGCACCCTTAAGTACCCCCCAGCACCCATAGGTGCTCCTCAGCACCTATATGTGCCCATAAGGACACTTCAGCACCCTTAAGTACCCCCCAGCACCCATAGGTGCCTCTTAGGGGCCATAGGTGCCCCCCAGCACCCATAAACACCCCTCAGCACCCATAAACACCCCTCAGCACCCATACATACGCTCTCAGCACCCATAGGTGCCCCCCAGCACCCGTAAGTACCCCTCAGCACCCATAGGTGCCTCTTAGTGCCCATAGGTGCCCCCCAGCACCCATAAGTACCCCCCAGCACCCATAGGTACCTCTTAGCACCCATAGGTGCTCCTTAGCACCCATACGTTTCTCTTAGCACCTATAGGTGCCCCTTAGTACCCATAAGGACACCCCAGCACCCATAAGCACCGCTCAGCACCCATAGGTGCCTCTTAGCACCCATAAATACCTCTCAGCACCTATAGATGCCCCCCAGCACCCATTAAGTACCCCCAGCACCCATAAGTACCCCTCAGCACCCATAGGTGCCTCTTAGCACCCATAAATAACTCCTCAGCACCCATAGGTGCCCCCCAGCACCCATTAAGTACCCCCAGCACCCATAAATACTCCTCAGCACCCATAGGCGCCCCTCAGCACCCCTAAGTACCCCTCAGCACCCTTAAGTACCTCTCAGCACCCATAGGTGCCCCTCAGCACCCACACATGCCCCTCAGCACCCATACGTGCTCCTCAGCGCCCATACACATCCCTCAGCACCCATAGGTGCCCCTCAGCACCCATACATACCCCCTCAGCACCCATAAATACCCTTTAACACCCATAAATCCCCCTCAGCACCCATAAATACTTCTTAACACCCATAAATCCCCCTCAGCACCCATAAATACCCTTTAACACCCATAAATCCCCCTCAGCACCCATAAATACCCTTTAACACCCATAAATCCCCCTCAGCACCCATAAATACCTCTTAACACCCATAAATCCCCCTCAGCACCCATAAATACCCTTTAACACCCATAAATCCCCCTCAGCACCCATAAATACCCTTTAACACCCATAAATCCTCCTCAGCACCCATAAATACCCCCTCAGCACCCCATAAGTGCCCCTCAGCACCCATAAATACTTTTAACACCCATAAATCCCCCTCAGCACCCATACATACCCCCTCAGCACCCCTAAATACCCTTTAACACCCATAGGTGCCCCTCAGCACCCATAAATACTTCTTAACACCCATAAATCCCCCTCAGCACCCATAAACACCCCTCAGCACCCATACATATGCCCTCAGCACCCCATAGGTGCCCCTCAGCACCCATAAACACCCCTCAGCACCCATGGGTGCCCCTTAACACCCACAAATCCCCCTCAGCACCCATACACACCCCCCCCAGCACCCATACGGCACCCCTTAACACCCCTACACACGCTCCCACCCCATCCCCACCCCCCCAGCACCCATGGGTGCCCCCTAACCCCCCCCACCCCCACCATACCCCC